>NW_027507784.1:9371773-9383479 GCF_037356315.1 Lithobates pipiens
GCTGACTAAAATAATATTCATTCAGTCGACTAAAATTTTTTAGTAGTTTTAGTCGACGAAATTAACACTGGAACACTCAGAATCTGGTGCAGCAATTAAGCTTTGACAATAAAACCTGGAAGCTGATTGGTTAAAATGCAAGGAGTCACGACCCACCCTTTTCTACCGGTTATGGACTTGCCCATTAATTGACTCTTTTTGGAACCAAGTTCCATTCTACTTTCTAGGCATAACCAGGATCACTATCCCCAAGGAGCCCATTCTTATGTTGTTCGGATACCACCGAAGTACCCCAGACCCACGGATCCAAGCCTTCTCTCGACCACATCATCTCCCTCAATGGATGTTCATTTGTCTTCTCACAGATCGGAAGACCATTCTCAAGCATTGGATTTCCTAGCAATCCCCTCCATCAGGGAGGTAAAAAAGGGAACTAAAATTATTAACTTGAGATCTGTTCTCACAGAAAGGGCTCCGAAAAACATTTCTCCCAACGATGGCAGACTTTCATTAACGTGACCTACAAATCCCATGAGGAAATATCTTATGATCCCTTATATATATATGAGTTACTGCACTCTACTTATCACAACGGCGACTTGGCTCAAACCTCCTCAAGAGACTTAACGCTTTCTCCACCTTTTCTCCACCTTTAACCAGCTCAACCATAAACTAGACATCTGCATTCCATTTTGTTCCGATTCTAAGGCCGCGTACACACGGGCGGATTGTCTGCCCAACTTAGTCCGCTGAACCGTGTTTCAGCGGACAGTCCGCTCGTGTGTGGGCTTCAGCGGACTTTTTCAGTGGACAGTCTGACGGACTTAGTCTTTCGGAATTTCCGTAATTTTGTCCGTCCAAACTTGGTTTCAGCGGACAATCCGCTCGTGAGTAGGCTAGTTCGACGGACTAAGAATGGCGCATGCTCAGAAAGGATTTACACGCCGAAGGTTGCATTGCTGTGTATTGGACGTCGAATTTCTAGTCCCGTCGTACGTGCCGTACACGTCATCGCACAAGCTTTCGGCGGACTGTCTGTTCATCGTGTGTGGTCAAGTCCGTTCATTCAAAAGTTGAACGGACTGTCTGTCGGATTGTCTGACGAACTTAGTTGGCCAGACAATCCGCCCGACGAATTTTCATTATTCCGACATTCAGATGCATCAACCTAATTCGTGCGAAATTCGACTCAATACCGGATTCAAAATGATTTCAACATGATTCGACATTATTTCAACCGCATTCGAAATGATTTCAACATGATTTGACATTATTTCAACCAAATTCAAAAATATTTTGTGATCCAAATTTAGGGCCATGTATCTCGGGGTCACTTGGTGCTAGAAACCCCAAATTTGGTATGCAAAGACAATCGTACTAGCACTACAACATATCCAAATTTGAAGTTTCTAGCACCAAGTGACCCCAAGATACATGGCCCTAAAGTCAGGTCACAAAATATTTTCGAATGCGGTTGAAATAATATCGAATCACGTTGAAATCATTTCGAATGCGGTTGAAATAATATCGAATCATGTTGAAATCATTTCGAATGTGGTTGAAATAATGTTGAATCATGTTGAAATCATTTCGAGCCCGGTAGAAATATTTTCAAATTTGGTTGAAATATTTTCGAATGTGGCCGATTTTTCGCATTCGGTAGAAAACTAAACGAAATCCGAAAACGAATTTAAGGAAGTTAACGAATATAACTAAACGAAATTAATGAATTAACGAATTAAAACGAAAAGAAACAGATTTTTTCCTTTTGCACATGTCTAATAGACATGTGCATTTCGTTTTCGTTCCGGTTTGAAATTCGGACGAATTTTCATTATTCGGACATTCGGATGCATCCGAATTACCGAATTACAATGCTAACGAATTCAACCCAATTCAACCTAATTTGGGCGAAATTCGACTCAATACCGGATTCAAAATGATTTCAACATGATTCGACATTATTTCAACCGCATTCGAAATGATTTCAACATGATTCCACATTATTTCAACCGCATTCGAAAATATTTTGTGACCCGACTTTAGGGCCATGTATCTCGGGGTCACTTGATGCTAGAAACCCCAAATTTGGTATGCAAACACAATAGTACTAGCACTACATATCCAAATTTGGAGTTTCTAACACCAAGTGACCCCGAGATACATGGCCCTAAAGTCGGGTCACAAAATATTTTCGAATGTGGTTGAAATCATTTCGAATCATGTTGAAATCATTTCGAATGCGGTTGAAATAATATCGAATCATGTTGAAATCATTTCTAATGCAGTTGAAATAATATCGAATCATGTTGAAATCATTTCGAATGCGGTTGAAAAAATTTTGAATCCGGTAGAAATATTTTCGAATTTGGTTGAAATATTTTCGAATGTGGCAGATTTTTCGAATTCGGTAGAAAACTAAACGAAATCCGAAAACGAACTTAAGGAAGTTAACGAATATATCTAAACGAAATTAATGAATTAAGGATTTAAAACGAAACGAAACGAAACTGATTTTTTCCTTTTGCACATGTCTAATAGACATGTGCATTTCGTTTCGTTCCGATTCTAAATCCGGACGAATTTTCATTATTCGGACATTCGGATGCATCCGAAATACCGAATTACAATGCTAACGAATTCAACCCAATTCAACCTAATTTGGGCGAATTCGACTCAATACCGGATTCAAAATGATTTCAACATGATTCGACATTATTTCAACCGCATTCGAAATGATTTCAACATGATTCCAAATTATTTCAACCGCATTCGAAAATATTTTGTGACCCGACTTTAGGGCCATGTATCTCGGGGTCACTTGATGCTAGAAACCCCAAATTTGGTATGCAAACACAATAGTACTAGCACTACATATCCAAATTTGGAGTTTCTAACACCAAGTGACCCCGAGATACATGGCCCTAAAGTCGGGTCACAAAATATTTTCGAATGTGGTTGAAATCATTTCGAATCATGTTGAAATCATTTTGAATGCGGTTGAAATAATATCGAATCATGTTGAAATCATTTCTAATGCGGTTGAAATAATATCGAATCATGTTGAAATCATTTCGAATGCGGTTGAAAAAATTTTGAATCCGGTAGAAATATTTTCGAATTTGGTTGAAATATTTTCGAATGTGGCAGATTTTTCGAATTCGGTAGAAAACTAAACGAAATCCGAAAACGAACTTAAGGAAGTTAACGAATATATCTAAACGAAATTAATGAATTAAGGATTTAAAACGAAACGAAACGAAACTGATTTTTTCCTTTTGCACATGTCTAATAGACATGTGCATTTCGTTCGTTCCGATTCTAATCCGGACGAATTTTCATTATTCGGACATTCGGATGCATCCGAAATACCGAATTACAATGCTAACGAATTCAACCTAATTTGGCCGAAATTCGACTCAATACCGGATTCAAAATGATTTCAACATGATTCGACATTATTTCAACCGCATTCGAAAATATTTGTGACCCGGATTTAGGGCCATGTATTTTGGGGTCACTTGGTGCTAGAAACCCCAAATTTGGTAAGCAAACACAATAGTACTAGCACTACAACATATCCAAATTTGAAGTTTCTAGCACCAAGTGACCCCAAGATACATGGCCCTAAAGTCGGTCACAAAATATTTTCGAATGCGGTTGAAATAATTTCGAATCACGTTGAAATCATTTCTAATGTGGTTGAAATAATATCGAATCATGTTGAAATCATTTCGAATCCGGTAGAAATATTTTCAAATTTGGTTGAAATATTTTAAATATTTTCAAATTTGGTTGAAATATTTTCGAATGTGGCCGATTTTTCGCATTCGGTAGAAAACTAAACGAAATACGAAAACTAATTTAAGGAAGTTAACGAATATAACTAAACGAAATTAATGAATTAACGAATTAAAACTAAAACTGATTTTTTCCTTTTGCATATGTCTAATAGACATGTGCATTTCGTTTCGTTCCGATTTGAAATTCGGACGAATTTTCATTATTCGGACATTCGGATGCATCCGAATTACCGAATTACAATGCTAACGAATTCAACCTAATTCAACCTAATTTGGCCGAAATTCGACTCAATACCGGATTCAAAATGATTTCAACCGCATTCAAAATGATATCAAAATGAATTTCAATGAGTGTTCTCTGTATTACGGGAGCCGACAATTCATTATAGCCGCGAGTGATTTTAAAAGACGATTTTTTCTTTCGGAAATGACACTTTGTGCAGGGACAGTTCTAAACACAGGAAACATGCGCCCCTTCACAGGCATACTAAAGACACCCCCCCAGGTACACAATTTAAAGGGATATTACACTTTTATTGTTTCACTTTAAGCATCACTGCTCCCGAAAAAACGAAGAAACTTTGTTTTGCATTGATACATGTCCCCTGGGGCAGGACCCGGGTCCCCAAACACATTTTATGACAATAACTTTTTAAAAATCAATGACTGCTCTCTGTATTACGGGGACGGGAGCCAACAATTCATTATAGCTGTGAGTGTTTTTAATGACTTCAACCTCAAAAGTTCGGGTCCCCATTGACTTCAATGGGGTTCGGGTTCGGGGTCAAGTTTGGGTCAAGTTCGGTCCCGAACTTGAACTTTTTTGCAAAGTTCGGCCTAACCCCTCGAACCCGAACATCCAGGTGTCCGCTCAATTCTAAATACAATTAATATACCCAAATTTCCTGCAGCTTAGTTTGTGTGAAGCCAAAAACAGCAGACATTCTATGCAAAATATACTTTTGCCACATAGTGTGTACTGATAAAAGCAATTTTATGCCACAGAGATGCTCACCTATAACTACTTTCAGTATCTACATGATTGATTACACAATTAATCCTCTTCTTAAAGGACAGGAGCCAAGTTCTGAAAAGTATGAATTTAATAAAATGGTTTAATGGAAGTGGTTTCAATATCCTGACGGGGCGTCATATCACATCCTCAGGATATTGAGCCGGTGCGCGCCCCCGGGGGCTCGCATCGCGGCGATCGTTGTTGCGGTTTGTCAGTCTGACACCCGCAACTATGATCTTGGTAAAGAGTCTCCTATGATCACAGTTTAAATAGGAAGAGCCGGTGATCCACTTTTCCTCACTCGTGTCTGTCAGACTCGAGTAGAGGAGAGCCAATCGGCTGCTCCTCTGACAGGGGGATCTTTGCATATCGTTTATCAGCGCAGCCCCCCCCCCCCCCCCCCCCGAGGATGCCCACACTGGACCACCAGGGATGCCACCAGACCACCAGGGATGCCCAACACAAGGTATGCCACCCTAGACCACCAGGGATGCCAGTCAGTGCCCACAATAGATGCCAATCAGTGCCCACAATGGGCATCACTGATTGGCATGCATTATTGTTTGGCACTGATTGGCATCCATCAGTATAATACATTACACTACAATGCCACCTATCAGTGTCCATCCGTGCCACCTATCAGTGCCCATCCATGCCACCTATCATTGCCCATCCGTGCTGCCTATCAATGCCCATCCATGCCACCTATCAGTGCCCATCCATGCTCATCCATACCGCCTATACATGCCCATCTGTGCCGCCTATCCATGCCCATCCATGCCATCTATCCTTGCCAATCTGTGCCACGTATCAGTGCCAATTTGTGCTATCAGTGCCCATCAGCTATCAGTGCCCATCTGTGTTGCCCATCAGTGCCACCTATCAGTGCCCATCAGTGCCGCCTATCAGTGCCACATATCAGTCCCCATCAATACCACCTCATCAGTGCCACTTCATTGGTGCCACCTCATCGGTGCCCATAAGTTCCGCCTTAGCAGTGCCCATCAGTGCAGCCCCATCAGTGCCCATCAGTGAAGGAGAAAACTTACTTATTTACAAATTTTGAAACTGAAACAAAAAAACATATTTTTTTCAAAATTTTCGGTAATTTTTTTATTTGTTTAGCAGAAAATAAAAATCCCAGAGGCGATCAAATACCACCAAAAGAAATCTCTATTTGTGGAAAAAAATTATAAAAATTTAGTTTTGGTACAGTGTAGCATGACCGCGCAATTGTCATTCAAAGTGTGACAGCGCTGAAAGCTGAAAATTGGTCTGGGCAGGGAGTTGTTTAAGTTCCCCCCCTGGGACTGAAGGGGTTAAATGCTGTTGGTACCACATTTTCTTATTAGGTGGCTCACATCCAAGAAGGTTCTTGTCCCTAACCCTTCTTCCTTTAGGAAACCCTTTGGATCCAACAAATTTACCAGAGATCCTCCATTGGCCTCCCCGAGACAAGCAGATTTCCTCTTTGGTGGCTGCTGTGAGAGCCACATAAAGTGACCAGATAAATGATCATTTGGTTGTTGATTACTTACCTAGCAAGGCACATAGTGGGGTCCAAATTGCCGTGTCACCGGTGGAACAGATTTTCATTGATTCTTTTGTCTCTAATCAGGAAATAAAAGTTTTGAGATGTGTGGATGTTTCCTTTAAACAACACACAGATTTTACTATATATAGATGTACAAGCTAAATGAATCAGTTATATATTTCCTATTGTTATTACTATAGAGGAAATTTTAGGGATGGTTTAATTAAGTATCTTTTATTCAGGGAATAACCAAGCCACATGGTTGGATCTTGGCCCTGAATTATCTACTTACCTCTCTATACCTTCCTGGTAACAACCTTTCTTTTAGCCTATATTATACCAAATCTCCTCCAACCCTAAACTTTGAAACTACAATTTTTTACTTTGTATCTAATCCAGTTATTAAACTTTATACATGTTTATCTTTAGCTAAAATGTGTTAAACGCATATATCCCAAATTGCATGACTATTATTATAGTATTCACAGGGGCGTAACTATAGGGGGTGCAGCAGTCGCGACCGCAACTGGGCCCTGTGCTGCAGGGGGCCCATGCAGCCCCCTTTACATATGGCCGGCAGCAGCATAGGCAGCTAGGGGTACCAGTGCACCATGCACACGGGTGGCTGGAGGTGGAGGGTGACTAGCAGAGCTCCATGCTCGACTATCGCACTGGCTGCTCTTTAGTTGTGCATTCCCCGCATTACCTGTGTCCTCGGCCGGCTCCTCAGAGTACCCCTCTCCTGCTCCATGCATTGCCGCTCAGTCCGATGTCTGTTCTCCCCAGCCTTAGTCCCGCCCCCCCCAAGTCCGGCCCACACTGCACTGCATACTTCTCCCGGGTAAACAAACTTTAAGCACACAGATGCAGTGCAGCCCTATGAGAGCCCCCCGGAGGACACTGCAGGCTTGTCTGCCAGCCCCCCTCCTCCCCCGTCATACACAGATGATGAAAAGTCTTTCTGGGAGATATGCTGATCGCCCGTCCAGCACACTGGATGGAGCCCAGGCCAACATGGATGAGTGCGCGGCCTACAGCTTGGTCATGGTGAGTGAGAGGACACCCATCCCCCACACACCATTACTTACCCCCTCCATCTCCCCCTGGGGACAGGGACCCCTTCTCACGTGGGGACAGGGACCCCCATCTCCCCTGGGGACAGAGACCCCTTCTCACCTGGGGGCAGTAACTTCATCTGCCCTGGAGAAAAGGACCTCATCTCTTCTGGGGACGGGGACCCCATCCTGCCTAGGGACAGTCCCCCAATGGGGCACCTAAAAAAAAACTAATAAAAAAAAACTACTGATACCAGTGGTGGAACTACAGGGCTCACAAAGGTCATACCTGTGACCACGCCCTGGAGTTCCACCGCCGGACTCGGAGGGAAGGGCCCTGGCTGGGGTTCAGGGGGGTCCTTCATGGTTTCTTGCATCGGGGGCCCTGAAGGTTCTAGTTACGCCACTGAGTATTCACCTCCTGTTAATATATTGAGAAGCCTCATTTTACACTTTTATACATTCTACTTAACTATAAATCTATTGTATGACTCTTTTTATTGCATTATATTCAATAAAATATTTGAAAAGGAAACACCACACAGATATGTTACACAATATAGAGACAAACAAACAACAAGAGGGGGCTTTACTTTGGTATGAATTAGAAAACTCATGACTGGTGACAACTGAATGGGAAGAACTTGTAAAAACCCTATTTTTTTTTTTTTCTTGAATATTTGCACATAGATTTATTTAATTCTTGGAAATTGTGCAGTTTTGGAACCCAGGGATTCCTGACTTGAATGAATGATATTCAATAATACATGACTAAGGGATGTGCTTACTCGTGAGGCTCTTTCTATGACCACCTATACCCTCTATGACTTATCTATCAAATGACCAGACGACACATTATCTTCTTTGGAGTCGAATGGCCATAGCAGCCCTTTTTTATTACAAACATATGAAATACAAAAATACATAACTTAATGCATATAAATAAATTTTCAACAAAACATTATAAACCAGATATGTACATCCAGCATTAACCCATTTTGAGCTAATGGTCTTTGAAGGTAAATTATAATTTTAACCCACCAGTTGTATTGGTAAACCATAAACAGGCCCCTCCGCCGTGTATTACGCAAGCTCAGGGACAAACCAGCAACTTCCTTCCAGATACAACCTCCTCCATTCCATTATTAACATTTTAAGGGGAAAAAAAAAGGACACCCATACCTCCATATGTGCCCAACCCCCTTAAACCTCCATTATTTTTTTCCAGCACCACCTTCAAAGACCCCATAGACCTAACGCTGCTACGACAACAAATTCTTCGTAACCTACCCGGAGTACCTAAAATTAACCACTTACAGACCGGACCATTTTGCTGGTCAAAGACCAGACCACTTTTTGCGATTCGGCACTGCGTCGCTTTAACTGACAATTGCGCGGTGGTGCGGTGTGGCTCCCAAACAAAATTGACGTCCTTTTTTTCCCCACAAATAGAGATTTCTTTTGGTGGTATTTGATCACCCCTGTGGTTTTTATTTTTTGCGCTATAAACGAAAATAGAGCAACAATTTTGAAAAAAAGGCATTATTTTTTACTTTTTGTTATAATAAATATCCCCCAAAAATATATATATAAAAAAAATTTCCCTCAGTTTAGGCCGATACGTATTCTTCTACATATTTTTGGTAAAAAAAAATCGCAATAAGCGATTATTGATTAGTTTGCGCAAAAGTTATAGCGTTTACAAAATAGGGGATAGTTTTATGACATTTTTATTAATAATTTTTTTATTATTGTGACTGCGAGATTATGGCGGACACATCGGACATTTTTGACACCATTGTCATTTATACAGCAATCACTGCTATATAAATGCAGTGATTCCTGTGTAAATGACACTGGCAGTGAAGGGGTTAACCAGTGGGTGGCAGTGTAGGGGTTAAGTGTTCCTAGGGGTGTGTTACTAATTGTGGGGGGGTTGGGCTTTCATTTAGTGAACATTGATCTCTGCTCCAATCACATGGAGCAGAGATCAGCGTCACTAGTTGCTAGGCAGAATGGAGAAATGCTGTTTACTCGGCATTTCCTCCATTCAGCCGTCCCGTGAGACGATCGCGGGGATGCCCGCGGCGATCGAGTCCGCGGGTCCCACGACCGGACTCACGGGGTCCCGACCAGCACGCGAGCGCGCCGCCGGAGGTGCGCTCGTGATGGCAGGGCGGCATTGAAGATTGGACGTACATGTACGCCAATATGCCTGCCCGTGCCATTCTGCCGACGTACATCGGCGTGCGCTGGTCGGGAACCGGTTAAGCAAACAAAAACAAGAAAAACACCCCGCATACCACTTCTCTCTGACCCACCGAAAACCACAATTAGGGAGGGAGGGTGGGAAAAAAACTCTCCTCCTGCTTCCTAATCACGGCGCGAACTGGCTTCCTCGGCGCCGACTCCGCCCCTTGCCACGTCACACCCGCCGCCCAACGGCCCGCCTTCTCACCTCCCCACACTAACTCGCAGCCGATCCTCACTGCCCCCACCCTCATCATGTCGGCCCTCCCCCTACTTCCTTGTGTACGGGCCGTTTCTATAATACAGCGTTTTTTCAGCTTGGCTGATTTGTGAGTAGATGTGCTCATCACTACTTTTAACCAGGTCATTAAAATGTTTTTTTTTTTTTTCCCTTTTCATGCAGAAATGCAAAATGCATAAAATACATTCAAAATGATCTTAAGTCATTTATTTATTATGATGTTTATTTTAATTCTTATTCTTATTATTATTATAACATTTAAATATCTAAAGCTGAGTACACATATATTACAATTAAATATCTTCACTATAAATTGACCATAAATAACAAAACTCTAGACACCCCCCCCCCCAAAAAAAACACACCCCTATATATTTATTCCATGCTATAATTATTAGCTCTCTAATTAAAGTCCCCTATAGTATGCCAACTAGGAAAAATACCCAATAATCATACATACTGTGTATATACTTTTTTCCTAATTATTATTTTGGTGGATCCAGACTTCCATTGTCAGGGTGACATGGTGCCTGGACAGATATCCATAGGAGATTTATTTATTTTTTCAATTATTTATTTATTTATACTTTTTTTTTTTTTTTTTTTTATTGCATTTTAGTGTGAATATGAGATCTGAGGTCTTTTTGTCCCTCCCCCCCAGATCTCATAATTAAGAGGATGTTTACATTCCTTGTAATAGGAATAAAAGTGACAATTTTTTTATAAAAACAATGTCACAATAAAAAACTAAAAGTAAAATAAAAAAAAAAATAAAAAAAATGTAAAGTGCCCCGTCCTGACGAGCTCGCGTGCAGAAACGAACACATACGTGAGTAGCGCACCCGAAAAAGGAAAACAATGTTCAAACCACACATTTGAGGTATCGCCCCGATCGTAAGCCCCCGTACACATGGTCGGAAATTCCGACCACAAAATCCATCAGATTTTTTCCCGCCCGATGGATTTTGTCCGACACTGGTGTTGCATACACACGGTCGGACGAAGTTGTCGGAAAATTTGATCATTCTGAACGTGGTGACGTTTGTTGCGTACGACGGAACTACGTAGAGTCTAGTATCCAATAGCTTTGGTCTCCTAATTTGATCTGAGCATGCGTGGCACTTTGTCCGTCGGAATTCTCGACACACGATCGGAAAAAGTCCGATCGGATTTTGTTGTCGGAAAATTTGAGATCCCGCTCTCAAATTTCTTTCCGCTGGAAAAAGTCAGATGGGGCCTACGCACGGGCTGATTTTCCGACGACATGGTCCGATCGGACATTTTCCTTCGGAATTTCCGACCGTGTGTACGGGTCATTAGAGTGAGAGCAATAATTCTAGCCCTAGACCTCCTCTATGCCCTTGTACACACGGTCGGACATTCCGATAGAAAACGTCCGATCGGGCCGTGTTGTTGGATAATCCGACCGTGTGTGGGCGTCATCTGACTTTTTCCGACCAACAAAGTTTGAGAGCTGGATATAAAAAATTTCCGACAACATGATCCGATCGGACTTTGTGCAAAGTGCCACGCATGCTCAGATCTAATTCCTAGACCAAAGCTATTGGCTACTAGCCTGAGCATAGTCCCGTCGTAACTAAATAACGCCATCACGTTACGAACGATCAGATTTTCCATATGCAACACCAGTTTCGGACAAAATATGTCGGAAAAAATCCTACGGATTTTGTTGTCGGGATGTCCGACCGCGTGTGTACAAGGGCTAAGACTCAAAGCTGGTAACCTGTAGAAATGTTTAAAAATCGCCTATGGAGATTTTTAAGGCTAAATGTTTGTCGCCATTTCAC
>NW_027507784.1:9383679-9528679 GCF_037356315.1 Lithobates pipiens
TGTCCGTCCAAACTTGGTTTCAGCGGACAATCCGCTCGTGAGTAGGCTAGTTCGACGGACTAAGAATGGCGCATGCTCAGAAAGGATTTACACGCCGAAGGTTGCATTGCTGTGTATTGGACGTCGAATTTCTAGTCCCGTCGTACGTGCCGTACACGTCATCGCACAAGCTTTCGGCGGACTGTCTGTTCATCGTGTGTGGTCAAGTCCGTTCATTCAAAAGTTGAACGGACTGTCTGTCGGATTGTCTGACGAACTTAGTTGGCCAGACAATCCGCCCGACGAATTTTCATTATTCCGACATTCAGATGCATCAACCTAATTCGTGCGAAATTCGACTCAATACCGGATTCAAAATGATTTCAACATGATTCGACATTATTTCAACCGCATTCGAAATGATTTCAACATGATTTGACATTATTTCAACCAAATTCAAAAATATTTTGTGATCCAAATTTAGGGCCATGTATCTCGGGGTCACTTGGTGCTAGAAACCCCAAATTTGGTATGCAAAGACAATCGTACTAGCACTACAACATATCCAAATTTGAAGTTTCTAGCACCAAGTGACCCCAAGATACATGGCCCTAAAGTCAGGTCACAAAATATTTTCGAATGCGGTTGAAATAATATCGAATCACGTTGAAATCATTTCGAATGCGGTTGAAATAATATCGAATCATGTTGAAATCATTTCGAATGTGGTTGAAATAATGTTGAATCATGTTGAAATCATTTCGAGCCCGGTAGAAATATTTTCAAATTTGGTTGAAATATTTTCGAATGTGGCCGATTTTTCGCATTCGGTAGAAAACTAAACGAAATCCGAAAACGAATTTAAGGAAGTTAACGAATATAACTAAACGAAATTAATGAATTAACGAATTAAAACGAAAAGAAACAGATTTTTTCCTTTTGCACATGTCTAATAGACATGTGCATTTCGTTTTCGTTCCGGTTTGAAATTCGGACGAATTTTCATTATTCGGACATTCGGATGCATCCGAATTACCGAATTACAATGCTAACGAATTCAACCCAATTCAACCTAATTTGGGCGAAATTCGACTCAATACCGGATTCAAAATGATTTCAACATGATTCGACATTATTTCAACCGCATTCGAAATGATTTCAACATGATTCCACATTATTTCAACCGCATTCGAAAATATTTTGTGACCCGACTTTAGGGCCATGTATCTCGGGGTCACTTGATGCTAGAAACCCCAAATTTGGTATGCAAACACAATAGTACTAGCACTACATATCCAAATTTGGAGTTTCTAACACCAAGTGACCCCGAGATACATGGCCCTAAAGTCGGGTCACAAAATATTTTTCGAATGTGGTTGAAATCATTTCGAATCATGTTGAAATCATTTCGAATGCGGTTGAAATAATATCGAATCATGTTGAAATCATTTCTAATGCAGTTGAAATAATATCGAATCATGTTGAAATCATTTCGAATGCGGTTGAAAAAAATTTTAAATCCGGTAGAAATATTTTCGAATTTGGTTGAAATATTTTCGAATGTGGCAGATTTTTCGAATTCGGTAGAAAACTAAACGAAATCCGAAAACGAACTTAAGGAAGTTAACGAATATATCTAAACGAAATTAATGAATTAAGGATTTAAAACGAACGAAACGAAACTGATTTTTTCCTTTTGCACATGTCTAATAGACATGTGCATTTCGTTTCGTTCCGATTCTAAATCCGGACGAATTTTCATTATTCGGACATTCGGATGCATCCGAAATACCGAATTACAATGCTAACGAATTCAACCCAATTCAACCTAATTTGGGCGAAATTCGACTCAATACCGGATTCAAAATGATTTCAACATGATTCGACATTATTTCAACCGCATTCGAAATGATTTCAACATGATTCCAAATTATTTCAACCGCATTCGAAAATATTTTGTGACCCGACTTTAGGGCCATGTATCTCGGGGTCACTTGATGCTAGAAACCCCAAATTTGGTATGCAAACACAATAGTACTAGCACTACATATCCAAATTTGGAGTTTCTAACACCAAGTGACCCCGAGATACATGGCCCTAAAGTCGGGTCACAAAATATTTTCGAATGTGGTTGAAATCATTTCGAATCATGTTGAAATCATTTTGAATGCGGTTGAAATAATATCGAATCATGTTGAAATCATTTCTAATGCGGTTGAAATAATATCGAATCATGTTGAAATCATTTCGAATGCGGTTGAAAAAATTTTGAATCCGGTAGAAATATTTTCGAATTTGGTTGAAATATTTTCGAATGTGGCAGATTTTTCGAATTCGGTAGAAAACTAAACGAAATCCGAAAACGAACTTAAGGAAGTTAACGAATATATCTAAACGAAATTAATGAATTAAGGATTTAAAACGAAACGAAACGAAACTGATTTTTTCCTTTTGCACATGTCTAATAGACATGTGCATTTCGTTTCGTTCCGATTCTAAATCCGGACGAATTTTCATTATTCGGACATTCGGATGCATCCGAAATACCGAATTACAATGCTAACGAATTCAACCTAATTTGGCCGAAATTCGACTCAATACCGGATTCAAAATGATTTCAACATGATTCGACATTATTTCAACCGCATTCGAAAATATTTTGTGACCCGGATTTAGGGCCATGTATTTTGGGGTCACTTGGTGCTAGAAACCCCAAATTTGGTAAGCAAACACAATAGTACTAGCACTACAACATATCCAAATTTGAAGTTTCTAGCACCAAGTGACCCCAAGATACATGGCCCTAAAGTCGGGTCACAAAATATTTTCGAATGCGGTTGAAATAATTTCGAATCACGTTGAAATCATTTCTAATGTGGTTGAAATAATATCGAATCATGTTGAAATCATTTCGAATCCGGTAGAAATATTTTCAAATTTGGTTGAAATATTTTCGAATGTGGCCGATTTTTCGCATTCGGTAGAAAACTAAACGAAATACGAAAACTAATTTAAGGAAGTTAACGAATATAACTAAACGAAATTAATGAATTAACGAATTAAAACTAAAACTGATTTTTTCCTTTTGCATATGTCTAATAGACATGTGCATTTCGTTTCGTTCCGATTTGAAATTCGGACGAATTTTCATTATTCGGACATTCGGATGCATCCGAATTACCGAATTACAATGCTAACGAATTCAACCTAATTCAACCTAATTTGGCCGAAATTCGACTCAATACCGGATTCAAAATGATTTCAACCGCATTCAAAATGATATCAAAATGAATTTCAATGAGTGTTCTCTGTATTACGGGAGCCGACAATTCATTATAGCCGCGAGTGATTTTAAAAGACGATTTTTTCTTTCGGAAATGACACTTTGTGCAGGGACAGTTCTAAACACAGGAAACATGCGCCCCTTCACAGGCATACTAAAGACACCCCCCAGGTACACAATTTAAAGGGATATTACACTTTTATTGTTTCACTTTAAGCATCACTGCTCCCGAAAAAAACGAAGAAACTTTGTTTTGCATTGATACATGTCCCCTGGGGCAGGACCCGGGTCCCCAAACACATTTTATGACAATAACTTTTTAAAAATCAATGACTGCTCTCTGTATTACGGGGACGGGAGCCAACAATTCATTATAGCTGTGAGTGTTTTTAATGACTTCAACCTCAAAAGTTCGGGTCCCCATTGACTTCAATGGGGTTCGGGTTCGGGGTCAAGTTTGGGTCAAGTTCGGTCCCGAACTTGAACTTTTTTGCAAAGTTCGGCCTAACCCCTCGAACCCGAACATCCAGGTGTCCGCTCAATTCTAAATACAATTAATATACCCAAATTTCCTGCAGCTTAGTTTGTGTGAAGCCAAAAACAGCAGACATTCTATGCAAAATATACTTTTGCCACATAGTGTGTACTGATAAAAGCAATTTTATGCCACAGAGATGCTCACCTATAACTACTTTCAGTATCTACATGATTGATTACACAATTAATCCTCTTCTTAAAGGACAGGAGCCAAGTTCTGAAAAGTATGAATTTAATAAAATGGTTTAATGGAAGTGGTTTCAATATCCTGACGGGGCGTCATATCACATCCTCAGGATATTGAGCCGGTGCGCGCCCCCGGGGGCTCGCATCGCGGCGATCGTTGTTGCGGTTTGTCAGTCTGACACCCGCAACTATGATCTTGGTAAAGAGTCTCCTATGATCACAGTTTAAATAGGAAGAGCCGGTGATCCACTTTTCCTCACTCGTGTCTGTCAGACTCGAGTAGAGGAGAGCCAATCGGCTGCTCCTCTGACAGGGGGATCTTTGCATATCGTTTATCAGCGCAGCCCCCCCCCCCCCCCGAGGATGCCCACACTGGACCACCAGGGATGCCACCAGACCACCAGGGATGCCCAACACAAGGTATGCCACCCTAGACCACCAGGGATGCCAGTCAGTGCCCACAATAGATGCCAATCAGTGCCCACAATGGGCATCACTGATTGGCATGCATTATTGTTTGGCACTGATTGGCATCCATCAGTATAATACATTACACTACAATGCCACCTATCAGTGTCCATCCGTGCCACCTATCAGTGCCCATCCATGCCACCTATCATTGCCCATCCGTGCTGCCTATCAATGCCCATCCATGCCACCTATCAGTGCCCATCCATGCTCATCCATACCGCCTATACATGCCCATCTGTGCCGCCTATCCATGCCCATCCATGCCATCTATCCTTGCCAATCTGTGCCACGTATCAGTGCCAATTTGTGCTATCAGTGCCCATCAGCTATCAGTGCCCATCTGTGTTGCCCATCAGTGCCACCTATCAGTGCCCATCAGTGCCGCCTATCAGTGCCACATATCAGTCCCCATCAATACCACCTCATCAGTGCCACTTCATTGGTGCCACCTCATCGGTGCCCATAAGTTCCGCCTTAGCAGTGCCCATCAGTGCAGCCCCATCAGTGCCCATCAGTGAAGGAGAAAACTTACTTATTTACAAATTTTGAAACTGAAACAAAAAAAACATATTTTTTTCAAAATTTTCGGTAATTTTTTTATTTGTTTAGCAGAAAATAAAAATCCCAGAGGCGATCAAATACCACCAAAAGAAATCTCTATTTGTGGAAAAAAAATTATAAAAAATTTAGTTTTGGTACAGTGTAGCATGACCGCGCAATTGTCATTCAAAGTGTGACAGCGCTGAAAGCTGAAAATTGGTCTGGGCAGGGAGTTGTTTAAGTTCCCCCCCTGGGACTGAAGGGGTTAAATGCTGTTGGTACCACATTTTCTTATTAGGTGGCTCACATCCAAGAAGGTTCTTGTCCCTAACCCTTCTTCCTTTAGGAAACCCTTTGGATCCAACAAATTTACCAGAGATCCTCCATTGGCCTCCCCCGAGACAAGCAGATTTCCTCTTTGGTGGCTGCTGTGAGAGCCACATAAAGTGACCAGATAAATGATCATTTGGTTGTTGATTACTTACCTAGCAAGGCACATAGTGGGGTCCAAATTGCCGTGTCACCGGTGGAACAGATTTTCATTGATTCTTTTGTCTCTAATCAGGAAATAAAAGTTTTGAGATGTGTGGATGTTTCCTTTAAACAACACACAGATTTTACTATATATAGATGTACAAGCTAAATGAATCAGTTATATATTTCCTATTGTTATTACTATAGAGGAAATTTTAGGGATGGTTTAATTAAGTATCTTTTATTCAGGGAATAACCAAGCCACATGGTTGGATCTTGGCCCTGAATTATCTACTTACCTCTCTATACCTTCCTGGTAACAACCTTTCTTTTAGCCTATATTATACCAAATCTCCTCCAACCCTAAACTTTGAAACTACAATTTTTTACTTTGTATCTAATCCAGTTATTAAACTTTATACATGTTTATCTTTAGCTAAAATGTGTTAAACGCATATATCCCAAATTGCATGACTATTATTATAGTATTCACAGGGGCGTAACTATAGGGGGTGCAGCAGTCGCGACCGCAACTGGGCCCTGTGCTGCAGGGGGCCCATGCAGCCCCCTTTACATATGGCCGGCAGCAGCATAGGCAGCTAGGGGTACCAGTGCACCATGCACACGGGTGGCTGGAGGTGGAGGGTGACTAGCAGAGCTCCATGCTCGACTATCGCACTGGCTGCTCTTTAGTTGTGCATTCCCCGCATTACCTGTGTCCTCGGCCGGCTCCTCAGAGTACCCCTCTCCTGCTCCATGCATTGCCGCTCAGTCCGATGTCTGTTCTCCCCAGCCTTAGTCCCGCCCCCCCAAGTCCGGCCCACACTGCACTGCATACTTCTCCCGGGTAAACAAACTTTAAGCACACAGATGCAGTGCAGCCCTATGAGAGCCCCCCGGAGGACACTGCAGGCTTGTCTGCCAGCCCCCCTCCTCCCCCGTCATACACAGATGATGAAAAGTCTTTCTGGGAGATATGCTGATCGCCCGTCCAGCACACTGGATGGAGCCCAGGCCAACATGGATGAGTGCGCGGCCTACAGCTTGGTCATGGTGAGTGAGAGGACACCCATCCCCCACACACCATTACTTACCCCCTCCATCTCCCCCTGGGGACAGGGACCCCTTCTCACGTGGGGACAGGGACCCCCATCTCCCCTGGGGACAGAGACCCCTTCTCACCTGGGGGCAGTAACTTCATCTGCCCTGGAGAAAAGGACCTCATCTCTTCTGGGGACGGGGACCCCATCCTGCCTAGGGACAGTCCCCCAATGGGGCACCTAAAAAAAAACTAATAAAAAAAAACTACTGATACCAGTGGTGGAACTACAGGGCTCACAAAGGTCATACCTGTGACCACGCCCTGGAGTTCCACCGCCGGACTCGGAGGGAAGGGCCCTGGCTGGGGTTCAGGGGGGTCCTTCATGGTTTCTTGCATCGGGGGCCCTGAAGGTTCTAGTTACGCCACTGAGTATTCACCTCCTGTTAATATATTGAGAAGCCTCATTTTACACTTTTATACATTCTACTTAACTATAAATCTATTGTATGACTCTTTTTATTGCATTATATTCAATAAAATATTTGAAAAGGAAACACCACACAGATATGTTACACAATATAGAGACAAACAAACAACAAGAGGGGGCTTTACTTTGGTATGAATTAGAAAACTCATGACTGGTGACAACTGAATGGGAAGAACTTGTAAAAACCCTATTTTTTTTTTTTTTCTTGAATATTTGCACATAGATTTATTTAATTCTTGGAAATTGTGCAGTTTTGGAACCCAGGGATTCCTGACTTGAATGAATGATATTCAATAATACATGACTAAGGGATGTGCTTACTCGTGAGGCTCTTTCTATGACCACCTATACCCTCTATGACTTATCTATCAAATGACCAGACGACACATTATCTTCTTTGGAGTCGAATGGCCATAGCAGCCCTTTTTTATTACAAACATATGAAATACAAAAATACATAACTTAATGCATATAAATAAATTTTCAACAAAACATTATAAACCAGATATGTACATCCAGCATTAACCCATTTTGAGCTAATGGTCTTTGAAGGTAAATTATAATTTTAACCCACCAGTTGTATTGGTAAACCATAAACAGGCCCCTCCGCCGTGTATTACGCAAGCTCAGGGACAAACCAGCAACTTCCTTCCAGATACAACCTCCTCCATTCCATTATTAACATTTTAAGGGGAAAAAAAAAGGACACCCATACCTCCATATGTGCCCAACCCCCTTAAACCTCCATTATTTTTTTCCAGCACCACCTTCAAAGACCCCATAGACCTAACGCTGCTACGACAACAAATTCTTCGTAACCTACCCGGAGTACCTAAAATTAACCACTTACAGACCGGACCATTTTTGCTGGTCAAAGACCAGACCACTTTTTGCGATTCGGCACTGCGTCGCTTTAACTGACAATTGCGCGGTGGTGCGGTGTGGCTCCCAAACAAAATTGACGTCCTTTTTTTCCCCACAAATAGAGATTTCTTTTGGTGGTATTTGATCACCCCTGTGGTTTTTATTTTTTTGCGCTATAAACGAAAATAGAGCAACAATTTTGAAAAAAAGGCATTATTTTTTACTTTTTGTTATAATAAATATCCCCCAAAAATATATATATAAAAAAAATTTCCCTCAGTTTAGGCCGATACGTATTCTTCTACATATTTTTGGTAAAAAAAAATCGCAATAAGCGATTATTGATTAGTTTGCGCAAAAGTTATAGCGTTTACAAAATAGGGGATAGTTTTATGACATTTTTATTAATAATTTTTTTATTATTGTGACTGCGAGATTATGGCGGACACATCGGACATTTTTGACACCATTGTCATTTATACAGCAATCACTGCTATATAAATGCAGTGATTCCTGTGTAAATGACACTGGCAGTGAAGGGGTTAACCAGTGGGTGGCAGTGTAGGGGTTAAGTGTTCCTAGGGGTGTGTTACTAATTGTGGGGGGGTTGGGCTTTCATTTAGTGAACATTGATCTCTGCTCCAATCACATGGAGCAGAGATCAGCGTCACTAGTTGCTAGGCAGAATGGAGAAATGCTGTTTACTCGGCATTTCCTCCATTCAGCCGTCCCGTGAGACGATCGCGGGGATGCCCGCGGCGATCGAGTCCGCGGGTCCCACGACCGGACTCACGGGGGTCCCGACCAGCACGCGAGCGCGCCGCCGGAGGTGCGCTCGTGATGGCAGGGCGGCATTGAAGATTGGACGTACATGTACGCCAATATGCCTGCCCGTGCCATTCTGCCGACGTACATCGGCGTGCGCTGGTCGGGAACCGGTTAAGCAAACAAAAACAAGAAAAACACCCCGCATACCACTTCTCTCTGACCCACCGAAAACCACAATTAGGGAGGGAGGGTGGGAAAAAAACTCTCCTCCTGCTTCCTAATCACGGCGCGAACTGGCTTCCTCGGCGCCGACTCCGCCCCTTGCCACGTCACACCCGCCGCCCAACGGCCCGCCTTCTCACCTCCCCACACTAACTCGCAGCCGATCCTCACTGCCCCCACCCTCATCATGTCGGCCCTCCCCCTACTTCCTTGTGTACGGGCCGTTTCTATAATACAGCGTTTTTTCAGCTTGGCTGATTTGTGAGTAGATGTGCTCATCACTACTTTTAACCAGGTCATTAAAATGTTTTTTTTTTTTTCCCTTTTCATGCAGAAATGCAAAATGCATAAAATACATTCAAAATGATCTTAAGTCATTTATTTATTATGATGTTTATTTTAATTCTTATTCTTATTATTATTATAACATTTAAATATCTAAAGCTGAGTACACATATATTACAATTAAATATCTTCACTATAAATTGACCATAAATAACAAAACTCTAGACACCCCCCCCCCCCCCAAAAAAAACACACCCCTATATATTTATTCCATGCTATAATTATTAGCTCTCTAATTAAAGTCCCCTATAGTATGCCAACTAGGAAAAATACCCAATAATCATACATACTGTGTATATACTTTTTTCCTAATTATTATTTTGGTGGATCCAGACTTCCATTGTCAGGGTGACATGGTGCCTGGACAGATATCCATAGGAGATTTATTTATTTTTTCAATTATTTATTTATTTATACTTTTTTTTTTTTTTTTTTTTTATTGCATTTTAGTGTGAATATGAGATCTGAGGTCTTTTTGTCCCTCCCCCCCAGATCTCATAATTAAGAGGATGTTTACATTCCTTGTAATAGGAATAAAAGTGACAATTTTTTTATAAAAACAATGTCACAATAAAAAACTAAAAGTAAAATAAAAAAAAAAATAAAAAAAATGTAAAGTGCCCCGTCCTGACGAGCTCGCGTGCAGAAACGAACACATACGTGAGTAGCGCACCCGAAAAAGGAAAACAATGTTCAAACCACACATTTGAGGTATCGCCCCGATCGTAAGCCCCCGTACACATGGTCGGAAATTCCGACCACAAAATCCATCAGATTTTTTCCCGATGGATTTTGTCCGACACTGGTGTTGCATACACACGGTCGGACGAAGTTGTCGGAAAATTTGATCATTCTGAACGTGGTGACGTTTGTTGCGTACGACGGAACTACGTAGAGTCTAGTATCCAATAGCTTTGGTCTCCTAATTTGATCTGAGCATGCGTGGCACTTTGTCCGTCGGAATTCTCGACACACGATCGGAAAAAGTCCGATCGGATTTTGTTGTCGGAAAATTTGAGATCCCGCTCTCAAATTTCTTTCCGCCGGAAAAAGTCAGATGGGGCCTACGCACGGGCTGATTTTCCGACGACATGGTCCGATCGGACATTTTCCTTCGGAATTTCCGACCGTGTGTACGGGTCATTAGAGTGAGAGCAATAATTCTAGCCCTAGACCTCCTCTATGCCCTTGTACACACGGTCGGACATTCCGATAGAAAACGTCCGATCGGGCCGTGTTGTTGGATAATCCGACCGTGTGTGGGCGTCATCTGACTTTTTCCGACCAACAAAGTTTGAGAGCTGGATATAAAAAAATTTCCGACAACATGATCCGATCGGACTTTGTGCAAAGTGCCACGCATGCTCAGATCTAATTCCTAGACCAAAGCTATTGGCTACTAGCCTGAGCATAGTCCCGTCGTAACTAAATAACGCCATCACGTTACGAACGATCAGATTTTCCATATGCAACACCAGTTTCGGACAAAATATGTCGGAAAAAATCCTACGGATTTTGTTGTCGGGATGTCCGACCGCGTGTGTACAAGGGCTAAGACTCAAAGCTGGTAACCTGTAGAAATGTTTAAAAATCGCCTATGGAGATTTTTAAAGGCTAAATGTTTGTCGCCATTTCACGAGCGGGCGGAATTTTGAAGCTGGACATGTTGGGTATCGATTTACTTGGCGTAACATTATCTCTCACAATATATATATTTAAAAAATGGGCTAACTTTACTGTTGTCTTATTTTTTTTTATAAAAAAAAAGTGTATTTTTTTTCCCCAAAAAAGTGCGCTTGTAAGACTGCTGCGCAAATACGGTGTGACAGAAAGTATTGCAATGACTGCCATTTTATTCTCTAGGGTGTTAGAAAAAAAAAAGGAAAAAAAAAAGTATATATATATATATATATATATATATATATATATATATATATATATATATATATATATATATATATATATTATTATTATATATATATATATATATATATATATATATATATTATATATATATTATATATATATATATATATATATATATATATATATTATATATATATTATATATATATATATATATATATATATATATATATATATATATATATATATATATATATATATATATATATATATACATATATCTAATAATGTTTGGGGGTTCTAATTAATTTTAAATTGTAAACAACAAATGTAAAAAAGAAGCTCTGGGCTGAAGGGACCTCGGCTATGGAACGCTCGACCCACCAACATCCGCATGGTAGAAAACCATCAGGCCTTCAGAAAAAAACTCAAGACCTACCTCTTCTAATAAGCAGGACAACACAAGATGGACCAAGCGCCTTGAGGCGGTTCAAGTTTGCATTTGCAGCGCTATACAAATCATTCATTCATTCATTCATGAAGTGGTTAACATATCTGAAACATTTTCAATAAGCAACAATGAAAAATGAAATAGATTGTCTGATTTTACATACAGTATAATTGTCAAGCTGCATTATTTTGTTACATAAGAAATTAAACAATAGCCAAAGCTTAGCCCATCATGCTGCAAAATAATTCCATAGATCTACGTGTAGCAACTTGGAAGTCCATTCCAGGTGGGGAGGAGGGGGTGGAAGGGAGATATGGTGTTAGGAGATGGAAGTGGGTTGCATTGGTAGTGGATATGATGTTTAAATTGAGCGTGGCAATGCCGAGTGGGAAGAGTAATCCGTGTTAATATGTTGGCATGAATTTAGTGGAATAAGGAGGTAATATCCAGCTTTACGTTTAGCCAGCAGTAAATCAGCCGATCAGACCAATATGTGTCTGATCAGCTGCATTGGAGACCAGGGGATAGACTTGGAGTCTATGCCCTTGTACACACGGTCGGACATTCCGGCAGAAAATATCCGAACGGGACCGTGTTGTCGGATAATCCGACCGTTGTGGGGCTCCATCTGATTTTTTTTCCGTGAATATCTGACCAACAAAGTTTTAGAGCTGGGCTATAAAATTTTCCGACAACGCGATCTGATCGGACTTTGTCCGATCGTTTGTAGAGAATTTTCCGATCGGACAAAGTGCCACACATTGCTCAGATTAAATTCCTACACCAAAGCTATTGGCTACTAGCCTGAACGTAGTCCCGTCCTTAAGAACGAACGTCACCACGTTCAGAACGATCGGATTTTCCGACAACTTTGTCCGACCGCGTGTATGCAACACAAGTGTCGGACAAAATCCGACGGATTTTGTTGTCAGAATGTCCGACCCGTGTGTACAAGGGCTTATAGAACCCCAATATCTCCATTAAGAAGACCTTTCATGGCCTATGCTTTCACAAGAGATGAACAACATCCCTAACGTTGATAGGAAAAAATAAATAAAGATACAGTGTAGAAAAAAGTAAATAAAAAAATAAATAAAAATAAATTAAAGCACCCCTCTGCCTGTGCTTACACGCAAACACAAATGTAACTCGTGATCATACCACACTTATGGGGTATCACCACGCATGCCAGAGCGAAAGCAATCATTTTAGCTCCAGATTTCCAAAGTGGCAACCTGTAAGGGCTTTTAAAAGTGTTGTAAAAGGAGATTTAGATTTTAGGTAAAGCAAGGACGTTTCAAGGACGTACACAGCTTAATTAAAAATTTGTTTAATTTTTGTGTGAAATAAAATTCATTAACCACTTGAGACCCGCGCTATAGCCGAATGACAGCTACAGCGCGGATCTCCTTTTCCGAGACTACGTCTATAGACGTAGTCCCGTGCACGAGCGGCCTACGCGCCCCCTGAGGGGCACGCGCGGCACGCTCTGTGATCGGCGAGTCTACGAGACTCGCCTGATCACCGATCCGTGCAAGGGGTCGATCCCGACCCCTTATCACGTGATCAGCTGTCAACCAATGACAGCTGATCATGTGATATAACGAAGCCGGTAATCGGCTATTATTCCTCCTCGCGCTGACAGCGCGAGGAGAAAAAAAAGCCGATCACTGGCGGCCGTGATCGGGACATCAGTCCCGATCACGGCCAGCCCTGCCAGTGCCCACCTGCCCCCTGCTTTGCCTGCCTGAATTAAAAATGTGTCCCCCCTGTCAGTGCCACCCAGCAGTGCCCATAGTGCCACCCAGCAGTGCCCACAGTGCCACCCAGCAGTGCCCACAGTGCCACCCAGCAGTGCCACCCAGCAGTGCCCACAGTGCCACACAGCAGTGCCCACAGTCTGCCTCAACAAAGGTGCTGCACCCCAGTGCCACATATCCGTGCCCAGCAGTGCCGCCCATCAGTGCCCAGCAGTGCCGCTCATCAGTGCCCAGCAGTGCCACCTATCAGAGCCACCTATCAGTGCCCATCAGTCCCATCTATCAGTGGTACCTATCAGTGCCCCTTAGTGCCACCCATCCGTGCCACCCATCTGTGCCACCCATCCGTGCCATCGTATCTGTGCCCGTCTTTGCCCATCAGTGCCGCCTTATCTGTGCCCATCGGTCCCGCCTTATCTGTGCCTATAAGTGCCGCCTTAACTATGCCTATCAGTGCCCACCAGTGCAGCCTATCAGTGCCCACCAATGCAGCCTATCAGTGCCCACCAGTACAGCCTATCAGTGCCCACCAGTGCAGCCTATCAGTGCCGCCTCATCAGCGCACTTCAATGAAGGAGAAAAATGACCTGTTTGCAAAATTTTATAACAAACTATTAAACATGATTTTTTTTTGCATCTTTTTTTGTTTGTTTAGCAAAAAATAAAACGTGGGATTTATATATTATATATATATATATATATATATATATATATATATATATATATATATATATAAAATATATATCATATATATATATATATATATATATATATATATATATATATATATATATATATATATATATATATATATATATATATATATACATACATACATATATATATATATATATATATATATATTTTATATATATATATATATATATATATATATATATATATATATATATATATATATATATATATATATATATATATATATATATATATATATATATATATATATATAAATATATATATAAAAATATATATATAAAAAAAAATAATATATATATATATATATATATATATATTTATTTATTATTATTATTATTTTTTTCTTAAGTGGTTAAACCCTCTTTTGCTAAATGCTAATTGTTTGTTTCAGCATTCCCTTGTTTTATCTCTGTCCTACAAAAGATCACCTGAAACGTCTCCCTCAGTTTGGAACTGGCCTGAATAATGGTGAGAGCCTCAGCAGTTGGGAAAAACAACAAAATGAACGAGCTGATTGTGGGCCCAAAATCCATAGAGGCAAATGAATATGAAACATTATTGAAACCAAACAAGTAATACAATACATGGACTGCAATAAAAAGTAGCATTGTTCTTGTTGCATTAATGAGGGCCTGGAGTTTGGGGTCTTTAAAATTAGAATTTGTATCTTTCATAGTCCATATATGTCTTACAAGGAAGAATATTGTGACCATGAGAGAGAGGAGGGCGAGAATAAATGGTACATATACACAACATATCAGCATTGTTATTAAAAAGAAGGGGTCGGTAAACACGGTCACACCAATAATCGTGGAATTATTGGTTGAATTATAGAGAGATTGTTCATGAGGAGTCACAGAAGTCATCCAGATGAATGGGACACTGAAGAGAAATGATCCCATGGCTGATAATAACAGAAGCTGTGGGAGGAATTGAGTGATGGACCTCTTTATCCAAACAAAGACAACAAATCTGAGGTTAGAGATGGCCGTGCAGTAGTAGGCACAGAGGATGGCGGTCAACCAATAGTTAAAGATGCCAAGTGTATGAAGAGAAACATAAAATGTCAAAAGAACTTCTTTCTCAAAAAATGTCTGGGGCCATACGAGGTTTATCATAAACACCATTGTCAAAAATAGCTGCAGAATGGTGCTGACCAGTCCTTTGGTCAGGTGGATCAGATCACACGGTTTTATTTTCTGCCGGCTTTTCATGCTTTTCAAATTAACAATGAAGATGGACATGTTCAGAGCAATTCCAGGGCTACTTTCTATCAGAATTATAGTTATTAATGCAATATACAGTGGAGAGACCATGATTGTTGGTGGTGTCCAGAAGTATCTCCTGTCTTTGCCTTGTTGTTCCAACAAAAGTCAAAGAGTGCCTTCAAAATCCAGGTTCTCGATGTGTCCTCAGTATTTCACCAAGCATTTGAGAGATACAGATTGAATCGTTTGCAGCCAATATACCAATATAGAGTAGTAATGTAATCTGAAGGTAAATGAGATGATTCAGCGCAGGAACATTCTATGAAATCTGAATCATTCAAATAGACGATTGGCTTCTATTCCCTTGATTTAAATTGTAAAGATGAAAACTGATTTTCATAATGTTCCCTGCTGTTCAGACTCAGACATTAAAGAATAAAAAAAAAAAGCCATCAATTGAAAAAAAAAATCACTCTTTTAACTGCAAAATATTTCCAAAGTTTGTCACACTTAAAGTCATATTAACCACTTAATGATCAGAAGGATTTGCCCCCTTAATGTCCAGGCCATTTTTTTGGGGATACGGCACTGCGTGGCTTTAACAGACAATTGGGCGGTCGTGCGGCTCTGTACCCAAACAAGATTCATGTCCTTTGTTACCCACAAATAGAATTTTCTTTTGGTGGTATTTTATCACCTCTGCGGTTTTTATTTTTTGCGCTATGAACAAAAAAATCGTTCTTTACTTTTTGCTGTAGAAAATATCCCCCCCAAAAAAAAAAAAAAAAAAAATACAAATTTCATCATCAGTTTAGGCCAATATGTATTCTTCTACATATTTTGGTAAAAGAATCGAAATGAGCGTGCATTGATTGTTTTGCGCATAAAGTCTACAAAATGGGAGATAGATTTATGGCGATTTTATTTTTTACTAGTAATGGCGGTGATCTGCCATTTTTTAGCAGTATTGCAACATGGCGGCGGACAGATCGAACACTTTCGGGACCATTGACACTTATACAGAGATGAGTGTTATAAAAATGCACTGATTACTGTGTAAATGACACTAGCAGGGAAGGTATTAACACTAGAGGGCGATCAAGGGGTTAAATATGTGTTCCCTAGGTGTGTTCTAACTGTATGGGGATAGGACTGAGTAGGAGAGGAGACATTTTGCTGTTCCTACATAGTAGGAACAAACAATATGTCTCCTCTCCTCTGACAGCACAGGGATTTGCGTGTTTATACACACAAATCCCCATGCTGGCGCTCGTGCACGTGATCATGTGTGGCCGGCGGGGGTTACGACCTTCCGCCACATGCATCGGGTCCCTCTGACGGCTCTTAAAGGAACCTCATACCTGTTTTTGCACAGGGGAGCCATTCTGACCCTGTATATGTATGAAAGCCAGCCAGGAACCGGTTAAAGATCCCAAAGGTCGATACCTTATACTCTCTGGCCTTCTGTTAGATAATGAAGTCACTATAGTTTCTTACTACACTCCTAATCAAAATCCTTTATCTTTCCTCCCCCATGTGTTTTCAGTAGTGGAATCCCACAAACACGGCACACTTAGCCCCTGTACACAAGGTCGGAGATTTCGACAACCAAATCTGTGGGATTTTTTCCGTCGGATCTTGTCCGAAACTGTTGCATACACACGGTTGGACTAAGTTGTCAAAAAATCCGATCTTTCAGAACGTGATGACGTAATTTCGTTACGATGGGACTACATTCAGGCTAGTAGCCAATAGCTTTGATGTAGGAATTTGATCTGAGCATGCGTGGCACTTGGTCCGATCAAAATTCGCTACACATGATCGGAGTATGTCCGATCGAACCAGTTGGTCGGAAAATATTTCCAACATGTTGGAAAATTGGGTCCGACGGATATTCCGACGGAAACATTCCGATGCATACCACAGACAGTCGGATTATCCGACAACACGGTCCGATAGGACACATTCTGACGGATTCTCCGACCGTGTGTACAAGGCTTAAGACTTGGTGGTGATTCAAATCTAATACTATAACTCCAAAAATGGCCCCTCGCCTCTCCTACCAAAGGCTCCTCAACCAATATTATCTCCTAGACACGTGGCGAGAACATAAACCTGCCAGAAGACAATTTACCCATTATTCCCATCCTCATAAACAGTTTTCCAGAATACATCATCTCTTGGTGAATATTAGTACCTCAGCACTCATTCTTGATTCAATGATTGTGCCTTGTACCTGGTCAGCTCATAATGCAATAGTAACAACTCTTTCTTCCCTGGTTCCACGATCCAACCCCCACACTTGGTACATAAATATTAATCTATTGACAAATCCCATATATATCGACAAAAAATAGAAACTGCCATACAAGATTACCTTATAAATAACAAAAACACTGATACAGACCCTCTGACCTGCTGGAAAGCTCCCAAACCATATATTAGAGGGGTCTGTATCAGCCATGCCTCCCACCACCATAAGATAAAACGTCAACTCCATAAACAATTGGAAGAGGCTTTTCATAAAGCTTCTGATGATTTCCAAACTACACCCTCTCCGTCAAACAAAATAATTCATGAAAAAGCAAGTTTATAACTAGATCTTTTTTTGACGGAATCAGCAGAAAACCTTCTTCTGAAATCGAAACATTCCTTCTATATGAAGGCAAACAAACCAGACACATTTTTAGCCTTAGCACTCTGAAAAATTGATCATATCCCAAAACCTATTTGATTAAAACTAGCAAAAGATAACTATACCAGTAATCCACTCAAAATGTTAAACACATTTTGTAGAAAATGTTTTACGCTATACAAAAATACAAATACATTTGATCAATCTTGTTTGACCACACTGTTTATCCTCCACTGTTATTCTCCATTAGGGATGAGCTCGGTGTTCGACTCGAACATCGACCGTTCGTCTGTTTGGCGAATTCAGAACTTTGTGGACCGTTCTCATCAAATTCGTGTGGCACGAATAGTCCACAATGCACCACGCCATCGCAGTGCATTGCTGGCTCATGATTGGCCAAGCGTGCACTGTGACCCCGCATGCTTGGCCAATCACAGTGCCGGTAGCGAGGAGAGCCATAACTGGCCACAGGCAGGATGCCTGTGGCCAATTATAGCTCAGGGGGTTTAGTACACGCCTCACACTATATAAGGCTGCCAGCGAGGCGGCCTTGTGTAGTGTGTTGGCGTGCAGGGAAAGAGCTAGATAGGCAGGGACAGTGTGTTATTTTCTCAGGCATCTGCAGGAGTTAGTGGGTGTTGTGTGCCTCCAGCACAGTATACACCTGTATCTACCCTTTATTGCTGGTGTTCTTTTCTCAGGCATCTGCAGGAGTTAGTGGGTGTTGTGTGCCTCCAGCACAGTATACACCTGTATCTACCCTTTATTACTGTTGCTCTCTAATACAGGCATCTGCAGGAGTTAGTGGGTGTTGTGTGCCTCCAGCACAGCACAGTATACACCTGTATCTACCCTTTATTACTGTTGCTCTCTAATACAGCCATATGCAGGAGTTAGTGGGTGTTGTGTGCCTCCAGCACAGCACAGTATACACCTGTATCTACCCTATATTACTGTTGCTCTCTAATACAGGCATCTGCAGGAGTTAGTGGGTGTTGTGTGCCTCCAGCACAGCACAGTATACACCTGTATCTACACTTTATTGCTGGTGTTCTCTAATATAGGCATCTGCAGGAGATAAAGTTGGTGTTGTGTGCCTCCAGCGCAGTATACACCTGTATCTACCCTTTATTGCTGGTGTTCTCTAATACAGGCATCTGCAGGAGTTATTGGGTGTTGTGTGCCTCCAACACAGTGCAGTATACACCTGTATCTACTCTTTATTGCTGATGTTCTCTAATATAGGCATCTGCAGGAGTTAAAGTGGGTGTTGTGTGCCTCCAGCACAGTATACACCTTAAGATACCCCTTATTGCTGATGTTGTCTGTTGCATAGCTTGCATATTAGCCTTTAAAATTAGCACTTTTAATTTTGAACGTTCGAGTCACATAGACTTTAATAGGGTTCTAAAGTCCGTTCGAAAGGTTATGGTACAAACCGAACCGGGGGGTGTTCGGGTCATCCCTATTCTCCATTAACCTTGCTTCTCTCTTCCTATCACACCAAGAAACCATGGACAAACATATCACAATATCAGAAATCCAGACCGCTTTAAAAACACTAAAGCCCCGTAAACGTCCTGATACAGATGGCTTTTCAGCTGCTTACTATAAACGGTTTTCCACAATTTTATCACCACTTATGGTTGAGGCCTTCAACTCTCCGCTCACTGAACAATCCTTTCCTACTGAATCTCTCACAGCCTCCATCTCCATGATCCCTAAACCGAATACAGATGATACCTCATGGTCAAATTATAGACCAATTTCTATACTTAACCTAGATATTAAGATACTGGCCAAAATTCTTGCAACCCGACTTAATCCCTTAATAAGAACATCCACAATGACCAAACTGTATTTATCCCCTTCAGACAAGCAGGTGTCAATATTTGTCGAGCTTACGCTTACGCCCGCTCTCATCTTATCCCTACCTGTTTCCTCTCATTAAATATATTAAAAGATTTGACTCGCTATCTTGGCCTTATCTACATTCAATCCTTCTACGTTGGGGATTCGGAACGTGTTTCTTGTGTTGGATTGATACTTCATATCAACATTCAAAAGCTTATATATCTTACCCAGAATAACTTTCCGACCCCCTTAACATGGAGAGAGGTACCAGACAGGGATGCCCATTATCACCTCTCCTCTTGGCCCTAGCCATCGAAACCCCTAGCACAACTCATACGATCAAATCCAAATATCATAGGCCTGGAACTTGGAGGCCATCATCAAAAATGATGCTTGTTTGCTGATGATGTCCTGATATTTCCTTATTCACCCTGTTATCAGCACCACCTCTAATGGACATTGTCTCCAAATTTGGACAAATATCAGGACTAACAATACATTTTCACATGATTCCCTCCCATTTATCTGGTCAACTACACTTATTTCCTATCTAGGTATTAACTTTACAGCAAATCCAACTGATCTTTACGCAGTCAAATACACACCTATGCTTACACAACTTACTAAACTCTTAGCCCTTGTACACACGGTCAGAGATTCCGACGGAACTGTATTGTCGGATAATCCGACTGTGTGTGGTCTCCATCGGAATGTTTCTGTCGGAATATCCGACGGACCAAGTTTTCCAACTTGTCTATAAAATTTTCCGACAACATGCTCCGATCGGACATACTCCGATCATGTGTAGCCTACTCCGACGGACAAAGTGCCACGCATGCTCAGACCAAATTCTTAGACCAAAGCTATTGGCTACTAGCCTGAACGTAGTCCCGTCGTAACTAAATAATGTCATCGCGTTATGTACAATCGGATTTCCGACAACTTTGTCCGATCGTGTGTATGCAACAGTTTCGGACAAAATCCGTCGTCAGAATGTCTGACCGTGTGTACAAGGGCTTAGCAAATTGGTCTTCTCTACCATTGGCTTGGATGAGTAGAATAATAGTGATCAAAATGTCTATCCTACCTAAACTTTTATACTTCTTTAGAGTGCTACCCATAACAATCCCTTCACATTTTCTACGTATATTACAATGTAAAACCATTCAATTCATTTGGGGTAAATTTAAACCTTGTTTACTAAATTAACTCTATATTCCCTTCGTACTCGAGGCAGTCTTATGCCGCGTACACGCGATCGAATTGTCCGGCAGACTTAGTCCGGCAAACAATCTGGCAAACAATCTGCCGAAAGTCCGGCGATTTCTAACACGATGACGTACAGCACGTACGACGGGACTAGAAAAAGGAAGTTCAATAGCCAGTAGCCAATAGCTTCCTTCTCGTACTTGCTTCTGAGCATGCGTCATTCTTAGTCCGCTGGGCTATCACACTGACGAACGGATTGTCCACTGAAAGCCAAGTCCGGCAGCCAAATTTTGATGCAAAACTACTTTCTAAGTCTAACTTTACATTGAAAAAGTCCGCTGGAGCCCACACACAATGGAATTGTCCGGCGTAATGTGGTAGTCTGCCGGACAATTCGGTCGTTTGTATGCGGCATTAGTGTACCAGATTTCACCAAATATTATTAAGCAGCTCAGCTACTACAATTACCCAAATATCATGCTACAAAGGAAACTCCACTATGGTATCATTGATGTCAGAGAGAGCTTTGTATACTTTGTAACAAAATGTAGCCTCTCACTCCACCAGTCAGTTTTTTCATCTTGCGTCCAAGTACACAGAATATTTTCAATGTTCCTATTTAGCCTTTTTGACACTACCTTGGCTTTGTGAGTGGTGAGCCTTGCTGTGGACCATCTTCAAATTTGGCCAGTACTCCTTTAGGTTGCTCACCACATTATTAAAAAATTTGCTCTTCATGGGGTGGTGGGAGGATGAGGTTTTGATAGGGAGGAGGAAGGCAATGGGGAGGGGGGGAGGGAAAAAATGTGGTCAATCAATAGGGCTCTGCAATGTACACCCACAATGGATATTAATTTAATGTGATATGTGTGTTTTTTTTTCAGTTTTGAGCTGAGCAGACACACAGGTCATGCGTACAATGCTCGTTCTCTTCCCTATCTTCTATTCCTGGGCTACAAACATTATAAGTCTACAGGGGTGAGTGACGCTTGATGATATGGAAAGATTTAAATAGCCTAATATGGGGGAGGAGAGGAAGTGGCCAGTCTCGGGAAGTGGCCAGTGGTCTGCACAAATGTGCCAAGCCGTCATATAAAATAAAATAGGCAATCAACTATTAAAATTTGGTTAAATAGTAGGTGGCATATACTTAGTACTGGTACTAGATGCGGTGCTAGGCATGATTCCACATCTATGTATTACATTGAGCCTGTTTACTTCTTTTTTTTTTTAAAGATAAATATATATATATAGATATAATATATATATATATATATATATATATATATATATATATATATATATATATATATATATATATATATATATATATATATATATATATATATATATGTATTTCTCCAAGCAACTTAAATACGTCCATGAGGTTGTATCTCAAAGATGGTCCATGGCAAGCCTTACCACTCACAAAGCCAGGGTAATGGCTTAAGAGCTAATCACGACATTGGGACCTTTTATTCTGGGATTAAGTGAACCCCATAGGTGGCTCTCTTTGGCTGCAAAGCTAAAGTGGGTTTCACAACGTGCTTCATGCCTCAAGATGTTTTACAAGACTTGCAGTCTGAGGAACAACTGGAAAAAAATAAATAATAAAAACTGTTCACATGATACAACAGGAAGAAACAGATGAGCCTATGCAAGAGAGTGATCCTAAAGCACAAAATATGGATTGGATAATTGTCCATGATGAAAGAACCCAGTGGGGGTGAAGACATGGTCACATATTTACATAGCTAGAAACAAAAAGAAGGAAGGGGAAAGGTTTGGGACTTTAAATGAGAATGAGGTATACATAAGAAAATATGTATATATAAATATGTATATATAAATATATGTCTATGTGTACCAAAAGACGCACATAAACACACACACACACACACACACACTGCAGCGCTGCTACAGTGATAATTCAATGCTATACTTATTGCTATGTATACATGCAATAAAATTCAAATTCATAAAAAAAAATCATAATAAATGTCAATTGCCATAAATAAATGCCACTTGTGCCCGTCAAATGCAGCCATTTGTGCCCATCATATGCAGCCACTTGTGGCCTTCAAATGCAGCCACTTGTGCCCGTCATATGCAGCCACTTGTGCCCGTCAAATGCAGCCATTTGTGCCCATCATATGCAGCCACTTGTGGCCTTCAAATGCAGCCACTTGTGCCCGTCATATGCAGCCACTTCTGCCCATCCAATGCAGACACTCATGCCCGTCAAATGCAGCCACTTGTGCCTGTCAAATGCACCCACTGTGCCCGTCATATGCAGCCACTTGTGCCCATCAAATGCAGCCACTTCTGCCCATCAAATGCAGAAACTCATGCCCGTCAAATGCAGCCACTTGTGCCCGCCAAATGCAGCCACTGTGCCCACTGATCCCGCCATTAGCAGAGCTCATAGCTCTGGCAGCACTCCCACCCCCCGCACGCGCGGCTCTGACAGAGGGGACCGCAGCAGCTCCTCTCCAATGCACCAGAGTGGCATCGATTTCCGCTCCTAAATGTCTCTTACGCTCCTTTTCCTAAACGCCAGGCCATCCTATTGGCTTTGGCCAATCAGGAAACAGGCTATCGTCACACAATTGGGTGGGATCAGGGCACACTCTCTGTACCCTGAGCCCACCCTATTTTGAACCCTATTAGAGCCTCTGCCTCTAAACAGTTGCTTAAAAAAGTACCACCCCCCTCCCGCCCCCGCCATAGGAATCCATGCGTCCGGTGTCCTAAAAGTGCACTTGATGTACCATTAATTAAATGTATATACATATATTTTTTTCACAAAAATAAAGATTTATTTTGGTGGTATTTGATCACCGCTGGGTTTTTTTTTATTTTTTATTATATAAATGAAAAAAGACCAAAAATTGTGAAACAATATTTTCTACTTTCTGTTATAAAACATATTCAATAAAAAAAATTAAATAATCACACTTTCATACATTTAAGCCAGAATGTATTCTGCTACATGTATTTGGTAGATGAAAAAAAAGTGTACAGTACCTGACCGCAAGAATGTGTTTCCAGCGTGATCCCATCACACTGGTTCTCGGTGACAGGGTACTGCAATTGCAGCGAGTGCGAGAAAGAAGCAACAATGTCGCCTCTCTAATAATAAAACCGGCAAGGGTTCCCCTTCAGGGGCATACCAGGCCATTATGTCAGGTATGGATTTTAAGGGGAACCCCCTATGCCAAAAAAACGGTGTGGGGATCCCCCCCAGAATCCATAACAGACCCTTATCCGAGCATGTAGCCTGGCCGGTCAGGAAAGCGGGTCCCGGGGCATGCTGGGACTGTGAAGTCAAAAGGGTGACTGTGACATCACCTGGGGACCACACCCAATGCATATATAAGTCGTTGCGCACCTCACACATGGTATTACAGCGGAAGAGAGCATCGTGTCAACATTGGAAGAAGAGAAGAGGGAAGAAAGACAGAGAAGACCAGACCACCGCTAGCAAAAGAGCTGGAAGAAGATAGCGGAGTAGCCGGCAGAAGAACCGGATAGCAGGACAAGAACCAGAGATGGGGAGAAGAGGCCGGAGAGCGGGAGAAGAACCGGAGAGCGGGACAAGAGGACAGAGAGCGCAAAGGAGTCGGAAGAGACCCCCGAAGTTGGAATAAGACCTCCGGAGCTGCCTAATAAATTACTTTTAAAACCTGTGTAGTGTGTTTTTTTATTGACACTTTTTTTCCCAGGCGAATGAGTAGGGGTATGATGTACCCCATATTCATTCACATAGGGTGGGGGGCCGGGATCTGGGGACCCTATTATTAAAGGGGCTCCCGGATTCTGATAAGCCCCCTACCCGCAGACCCCGACAACCAACGGCCAGGGTTGTCGGGAAGAGGCCCTTGTCCTCGTCAACATGGGAACAAGGTGCTTTGGGGTGGGGAGGCCTTCCCCAAGGCACACACCTCCCGTGTTGAGGGCATGCGGCTTGGTACGGTTCAGGAGGGGGGGCACTTGCTTGTCCCCACCACCTTTCCTGACCGGCTGGGCTGCATGCTCGGATAGGGGTCTGGTATGTATTTTTGGGGGACCCCACACCTTTTTTTGGCGTGGGGGTTACCCTTAAAATCCATACCAGACCTAAGGGCTTGGTATGCTCTTGAAGGGGAACCCAATGCTGTTTTTTTATTTAAAATTTGGCATGGAGTTCCCCCTCATGACTCATACCAAACACAGTGCCTGGTATTGGCGGGGGTCCAAGTCGGATCCCCGCACCAGTGGGAACCCAGCCTCAATGTCAGCAATGCTTGTCGCTCATTGAGAAAGGAAAAAACACATTTTTCCTTTCCCGATGAGCGAGCCAGCTCGGCCCTGGCTCCCGTGACGGGGCTCGCAGGGTGTCAATCTTGCCAATAAAAGCGGAGAAATTGACACAATATCGCGGTCACCTACTGTATATTAATTGTTTTTTGTGAAAGTTTTAACGTCTACAACTAATGTTATATATGCTGGAATTTACAAAGCTTTGATGCTATACTGATAATGACGGTTATCAGCGATTTATAGTGGCACTGTTTAAGTGTGATGTGCAGTGGCAGCTGGTGCTGTATATTTTGGGTGGGAGGCAAACAAGACATCTCGCCGCCACCACCCCCCCATCGGTCGGTCGGCCTCATATTTCACACCCCCCCCCCCCCCCGTTGGTCGGTCGGCCCCGCACTTACCCCATCTAGGTCATGGGCAGCTGTGGCTCCTTCCTGCGTCTCCTCCTTCTTGGTGGTGGCTTCCTAGTCAGCGGCTTCACCTAGCTTCCCCCTGCATCTCAGACTTTACGGCGGCATCCTCCACTGCAGGTTCCTCTCCTCCTTCCCTATGTGACCAATACCATTGTTTCTCCTATAAGCCAATTGGGTCTCAAGACCAGCTTCCTGATTGGCCGGGAGGAGAATCAAAAAAGACAATAGGGAATATTAATTCGCTATTATCACACAAGTAGGTGGACTCGGGGCACCCCGAGCCCACCCTTTTTTGAAGCCAATAAGAGCCTCAAAAGCAAATTTCAAAAGCACCATTGAAATCCATGCGTCTGGCGCCCTTCATGTAGATTACGGGCCAGGCGCATGGATAAGGGGGGTGTCTCTTATGGATGGGCCACCACCCCGCTCTACAAGATTCTGGTCCGACCGCACCTGGAGTATGCCGTCCAGTTCTGGGCACCAGTCCCCAGGAAGGATGTATTGGAAATGGAGCGAGTAAAAAGAAGGGCAACAAAGCTAATAAAGGGTCTGGAGCAATAAAGGGTCTGGAGGATATTAGTTATGAGGAAAGGTTGTGCGCGCTGAACTTATTCCCTCTGGAGAAGAGACCCTTGAGAGGGGATATGATTTCAATTTATAAATACCGGACTGGTGAGCCCACAATAGGGATAAAACTTTTTTGCAAAGAGAGTTTAACAAGACTCGTCGTGGCCACTCATTAGAAGAAAAGAGGTTTAACCTTAAACTACATAGAGGGTTCTTTACTGTAAGAGCAGCAAGGATGTGGAATTACCTTCCACAGGCGGTGGTCTCAGTGAGGGGTACCGATAGTTTCAAGAAACTATTAGATAAGCACCTGAATGACCGCAACATACAGAGATATACAATGTAATACTGACATATAATCACACACATAGATTGGACTTGATGAACTTGTGTCTTTTTTCAACCTCACCTACTATGTAACTATGTAACCACTGATGGCAGACAATCTGGCACAAACAGTCTCATGATGGGAGGGTCACTAACTTACACTGACATCACTAGTGACACTAATGCAATGATCATATATAACACTGTCACTGTACTACTGGCTGGGGAGAGGTTAAAATCCAAGGTCAATCAAGGGGTTAACTGTGTGCCTAAAGCCGCGTACACACGGGCGGACTGTATGGCCTACTTAGTCCGTCATACAATCCGACGGACAGTCCGTCATACTTTCGAATGAACGGACTTGACCACACACGGATGCACAAACAGTCCGTCGAAAGCTTGCGCGATGACGTGTACAGCACGTACGACGGGACTAGAAATAGGAAGTCCAATACACAGCAATGCAACCTTCCGCCGTGTAAATCCTTTCTGAGCATGCGCCATTCTTAGTCCGTCGAACTAGCCTACTGACGAGCGGATTGTCCGCTGAAACCAAAGTATGACGGACAGAATTTCAAAAAATCCGAAATACTTAGTACGCCAGACTGCACGCTGAAAAAGTCCGCTGAAGCCGACACACGAGCGGACTGTCCGCTGAAATGTGTTTCGACGGACTAAGTAGGCCATACAGTCCGCCTGTGTGTACGCGGCATAACAAGTATAATGTGTGTAATGTGTGCTGCATTTCCTAACAGATCTGGCTGTTTTTTCCAGCGGATGCTGGGACTGTGACATCATAAGGGGGTGTGGTCACCATGTGACATCACCCGGTGACCCCGCCCCTTGTCCCTATATAAGTCGCTGCACAACGTGTCCCTGCCATTGCGGCCAGAGAGAGCGTTGTGTCAACATCGCAAGGAAGAAGAAGAGAAGAAGGCGGTGGCAACAGAAGACTGGGCCAACGCTAGTAAAAGAGCTATAAGAAGATAATGGAGGCCCGGCAGAAGAACCGAAGAGCGGGACAAGATCCCAGAAGAGCGGGACAAGACCCCGAAGTTGGAAGAAGAAGAAGACCCCCGGACGGCAGCGGCCATGACAAAAAAGAAATCCGGGCTCCTCCGCTAGTAAAAGAGCTAGTAAAAGAGCAGAAGATAGCGGAGGAATCCGGCGAGAAGACCCCCCAAGATGGAAGAAGACTACCGGAGCTGTCTAATAAATTTTTTTAAAAACTTGCGTTGTTTTTTTATTTACACTTTTTTTCACCAGGTGAATGGGTAGGGGGTACATCGTACCCCATACTCATTCACATAGTGTGGGGGGAGGTAGCTGGGGGCCCCCTTATTAAAGGGGGCTCCAGGATTCTGATAAGCCCCCCACCCGCAGACCCAGACAACCAATGGCCAGGATTGTTGGGAAGAGGCCCTTCTCCTTATCAACATGGGGAGAAGGTGCTTTGGGGTGGGGGGGCTGTAGGTCCCCCCTTATCCAAAGCACCCCCCATGTTGAGGGCACGCGGCCTGGTACGGCTCAGGAGAGGGGGGCGCTCGCTCGTCCCCACCCCCTTTCCTGACTGGGCTGCGTGCTCGGATAAGGGTCTGCTATGGACTTGGAAGGGACCCCCACACCGTTTTTTCAGCGTAGGGGTTCCCCTTTAAATCCATACCAGGTGACGGGTCCAGCGAGGTGTCAATCTCGCCGATGGAGGCGGCGACATTGACTTCCTTCTCTAGTCCCAACTACCTGGAGCCACGTTCAAAATGAACAGACTTTTCTCCGCATGGGCAAGTCCATTCATTTCAAAAGTCTGGCGGACTCCCGGCATAGTCCGCTGGGTTGTCTGCCGTGTGTGGGCAGGTCCGCTTGTCGGAAAGTCCGGCGGACCTCAGCTGCAAAGTCCGGCGGTTTGTCCATCGGATTAAGTCCGCCGGATAGTCCGATCGTGTGTACGCGGCATAAGATATATGCTCATAACACTAAACATTAAGGGGAAAGCAAAAATTGAGAGCTGTGGCCAGAACAGGAATAAAGGTGAAACTGCCAAACGGAGACATTTTCAGTGACAACTGCATAAAAGGAGGTTCACTTTCTGTTGCGTTGGTGCAGGTGAAAAAAAGAATAAAGAAAGAATAAAAAAAAAAAAAAAAAAATACCTCTCTCTCTCAGCATTTGTACCTTTAGCTTCTCCAAACTTGTTTTTTTCTGATTTTTACATGACTGTTTCTATTCTTAGGCTAAATTATAAATAAAAATACAAAAAAAATAAATAAAGAAAACCAAATTGTGATTTGTGGTGCCTAGGACTTCAGTTGTACATTAACCACTTCAGCCCCGGACCAATTGTCAGCCTAAGGACCAGAGGTCTTTTTACAATTTCGCACTGCACTGCTTTAACTGGTAATTGCGCGGTCATGCAATGTTGTACCCAAACAAAATTTGCTTCTTTTTCTTCCCACAAATAGAGCTTTCTTTTAATGGTATTTAATTGCCTCTGCGATTTTTATTTTTTTTACGATATAAAAGGAAAAAGACTAAAAATTTTGAAAAAAAAAGATATTTTCTACTTTTTGTTATAAGAAAAATCGAATAAACTCAATTTTAGTCATACATTTAGGCTGAAATGTATTCAGCCACATGTCTTTAGTAAAAAAAAATGTCAATAAGCGTATATTTATTGGTTTGCGCAAAAGTTATAACGTCTACAAACTAGAGTACATTTTCTGGAATTTACACAGCTTTTAATTTCATGATCTCATTTCCTGAGGTGCTATAATGGCAGGGCAGTACAAACCCCCCCCCCCCAAATTACCCCATTTTGGAAAGTAGACACCTCAAGGAAATTGCCGAGGGGCATGTTGAGCCCATTGAATATTTTTTTTTTGTCCCAAGTTATTGAATAATGACAAAAAAAAAAGTTTACAAAAAGTTGTCACTAAATGATATATTGCTCACACATGCTATGGGCAAAAGTGGAATTACACCCCAAAATATATTCTGCTGCTTCTCCTGAGTATGGGGATACCACATATGTGGGACTTTTTGGGAGTCTAGCCGTGTACGGCACCCCGAAAACCAATCACTGCCTTCAGGTTTTCTAAGGGTGCAAATTTTTGATTTCACTCCTCACTACCTATCACAGTTTCGAAGGCCATAAAATTCCAAAATAACACAAAACCCCCCAAATGAGCCCATTTTGGAAAGTAGACACCCCAAGCTATTTACTGAGAGGCATGTTGAGTCCAAGAAATATTTTATATTTTTCCACAAGTTGCGGGAATATTACAAACTTTTTTTTTTTTGCACAAAGTTGTCACTTAATGATATATTGCTCACACATGCTATTGGCATAAGTGAAATTACACCCCAAAATAAATTCTGCTGCTTCTCCTGAGTACAGGGACTTTTTGGGAGCCTAGCCATGTATGGGACCCTGAAAATCAATCACCGTCTTCAGGATTTAAATATAAAACGCTACCAAAAAGCTAAGCGATCGCAGGGATCAGGCCTGACTCTGCGATCGCTGCAGTTATGTGTTTAGTGTTTTGTAAGTGACAGTGATCGATCGATACTGCACTTGGGTGGGCTGGGCAGAGGGGCAAAACACAGGTGCTAGCAGGTATCTGGGCTGTTCCCGCTAACAATGCGTTTTTTTGGAACCCTAAACTGCTGGGGACGCTAGTATAGATCTGATCAGTCAGATATTGATCTGTTCAGACACTATACCACTACGGGAAGTTTATGCTTTGTGCATGAGTGTTAGCGGTACTGGCACTAACCTAGCGCTGCCTGGGGCGACTGGCTAACCAGCGTCACCAGTGACACTTATACGGTGATCGCTGGTGAAAGGGTTAACTCTAGGGGCAATCAGGGGGTTAAAACCTTTATTGGGTAGTATATGGGGGTACCTAACACTATAAAAACCTGGTGGTGAACCTAAAAAATAACTAGCTACCTAGCGGCACCAGTGACACTAATGCAGCGATAAGAAAAACTATTGCTTAGTGACACTGGCAAAAGGGGGTGAAAGGGTTAACTCTAGGGGCAATCAGGGGGTTAAACCTTTATTGGGGGGGGAGGGGGCTACCCTGGACCTAACACTAACTGCCCTGACACTTTTTACTGTCACAACTGACACTAAATGCAGTGATCAGTAAATAAATGATCATTGCAATGAGTGACATTGTGACTGGGGGGGGGGTCGAGGGGTGATTTGTGTGCCTATGTGTACCTACATGTCAGTCGGGGGAAGCTTCTCATTCGCCAGGAGCGATCGAGAGGGGATGGTCAGAAACCAACGGCCATCCCCTCATCACCGGATTGCTCCTGAAGCGAAACAGACCGCCGCAGCCAGCGGGAGGGGGTCTAATCGGACCCCCACCCGCTGGAAGGCAAGCATGTGCGGGTACGTGCTTGTGCCCGTACATGCCATTCCGCCGACGTAGATTTACATGCGGCGGTCCTTAAGTGGTTAATAAGCATTAATGTTTTTTTGTTTTTTTTTATATTTGTCAAGTTGCAAGACGACAGTTTAACAAAAACATTTAGGTCATTTTTTTTTTTATATTCATTTAATCGATTTGTCCCATGCTTGTTAAGCCTAGGCCACAATCTAAAATTGGATTTAACCACTTCAGCCCCGGACCAATAAACACCTTAAGGACCAGAGGTCTTTTTCCAATTTTGCACTGCGCTGCTTTAACTGGTAATTGCGCGGTCATGCAATATTGCACCCAAACGAAATTTGCGTCCTTTCCTTCCCACAATAGAGCTTTTTTTTGATGGTATTTGATTGCCTCTGCGATTTTTATTTTTTGCGATATAAATGGAAAAAGAGCGAAAACTTTTCTTCTTTTTGTTATAAGAAAAATCGAATAAACTAAATTTTAGTCATACATTGAGGGCAAAATTTATTCAGCCACATGTCTTTAGTAAAAAAAATGTCAATAAGCGTATATTTTTTGGTTTGCGCAAAAGTTATAGCGTCTACAAACTAGAGTACATTTTCTGGAATTTACACAGCTTTTAATTTGCCTATCTCATTTCTTGAGGTGCTAAAATGGCAGGGCAGTACAAACCCCCCAAATGACCCCATTTTGGAAAGTAGACACCCCAAGCTATTTGCTGAGGGCCATGTTGAGACCATTGAATATTTTTCTTTGTCCCAAGGGATTGAATAATGACAAAAAATATATATATTTTTTTTTTTTACAAAAAGTTGTCACTAAATGATATATTGCTCACACATGCCATGGTTATATGTGGAATTGCACCCAAAATATATTCTGCTACTTCTCCCGAGTATGGGGATGCCACATGTGTGCGACTTTTTGGGAGTCTAGTCGCACACGGCACCGGAAAACCAATCACCACCTTCAGGATTTTTAAGGGTGCAAATTTTTGATTTCACTCCTCACTACCTATCACAGTTTCGAAGGCCATAAAATGCCAAAATAGCACAAAACCCCCCAAAATGACCCAATTTTGGAAAGTAGACACCCCAAGCTATTTACTGAGAGGCATGTTGAGTCCATGGAATATTTTATATTTTGCCACAAGTTGCGGGAATATTACAAACTTTTTTTTTTTGCACAAAGTTGTCACTAAATGATATATAGCTCACACATGCTATGGGCATATGTAAAATGACACCCCAAAATACATTCTGCTGCTTCTCCTGAGTACAGGGATACCACATGTGTGGGACTTTTTGGTAGCCTAGCCGCGTACGGGACCCCGAAATCCAAGCACCGCCTTCAGGATTTCTAAGGGCATAAATTTTTTATTTTACTCCTCACTACCTATCACAGTTTTGAAGGCCATAAAATGCCAAGATGGCACAAAACCCCCCCAAATGACCCCATTTTGGAAAGTAGACAGCCCAAGCTATTTGCTGAGGGCCATGTTGAGACCATTGAATATTTTTTTTGTCCCAAGGGATTGAATAATGACAAAAAATAAAAACATTTTTTTTTTTTACAAAAAGTTGTCACTAAATGATATATTGCTCACACATGCCATGGTTATATGTGGAATTGCACCCCAAAATATATTCCTCTACTTCTCCCGAGTATGGGGATACCACATGTGTGGGACTTTTTGGGAGTCTAGTCGCGCACGGCTCCCCGAAAACCAATCACCACCTTCAGGATTTCTAAGGGTGCAAATTTTTGATTTCACTCCTTCACTACCTATCACAGTTTCGAAGGCCATAAAATGCCAAAATAGCACAAAACCCCCCAAAATGACCCCATTTTGGAAAGTAGACACCCCAAGCTATTTACTGAGAGGCATGTTGAGTCCATGGAATATTTTATATTTTGCCATAAATTGCGGGAATATTACAAACTTTTTTTTTTTTGCACAAAGTTGTCACTAAATGATATATTGCTCGCACATGCTATGGGCATAAGTCAAATTACACTCCAAAATAAATTCTGCTGCTTCTCCCGAATACGGGGATACCACATGTGGGGGACTTTTTGGGAGCCTAGCCACGTACGGGACCCCGAAAACCAAGCACTGCCTTCCGGATTTAAATATAAAATGCTACCAAAAAAACTGTTAGCGATGGCAGGGATCAGGCCTGACTCTGCGATCGCTGCAGTTATGTGTTTAGTGTTTTGTAAGTGACAGTGATCGATCGATACTGCACTTGGGTGGGCTGGGCAGAGGGACAAAACGCAGGTGCTAGCAGGTATCTGGGCTGATCCCGCTAACAACGCGTTTTTTTGGAACCCTAAACTGCTGGGGACGCTAGTATAGATCTAATCAGATCAGATATTGATCTGTTCAGATTCTATACCACTACGGGAGGTTTATGCTTTGCGTGTGGGTGTTAGCGGTACTGGCACTAACCTAGCGCTGCCTGGGGTGACGCAGACCCTGACCCTAAAACCTAATTGATATCACCCGCCGGGTGATCAGGGGGTTAAACCTTTATTGGAAAATAAATGGTGGGTGCCCTGATGCTATAAAAAGCAAACTAACCAGAGTCACCCGTAACACTTATACGGTGATCAGAGGTGAAAGTGTTAACTAGGGGCAATCAGGGGGTTCAAATTTTTATTAGGTAGTATATGGGGGTCCCTGGCGCTATATAAAAACCTGACGGGGAACCTAAATAACTAACTGGCTAACCAGCGTCACCAGTGACACTTATACTGTGATTGCTGGTGAAAGGGTTAACTAGGGGCAATCAGGGGGTAAAAACCATTATTGGGTAGTATATCGGGGTACCTAGCGCTATAAAAACCTGGCAGTGAACCTAAAAAAAAACTAGCTACCTAGCGACACTAGCGACACTAATGCAGCGATCAGAAAACTGATCGCTTAGTGACACTGGCAAAAGGGGGTGAAAGGGTTAACTAGGGTCAATCAGGGTTAAAACCATTATTGGGTAGTATATCGGGGTACCTAGCGCTATAAAAACCTGGCGGTGAACCTAAAAAAATAACTAGCTAACTAGCGGCACTAGTGACACTAATGCAGCGATCAGAAAAACGATCGCTTAGTGACACTGGCAAAAGGGGGTGAAAGGGTTAACTAGGGGCAATCAGGGGGTTAAAACCATTATTGGGTAGTATATCGGGGTACCTAGCGCTATAAAAACCTGGCGGTGAACCTAAAAAAAAAACTAGCTACCTAGCGACACTAGCGACACTAATGCAGCGATCAGAAAAATGATCGCTTAGTGACACTGGCATAAGGGGGTGAAAGGGTTAACTAGGGGCAATCAGGGGGTTAAAACCATTATTGGGTAGTATATCGGGGTACCTAGCGATATAAAAACCTGGCGGTGAACCTAAAAAAATAACTAGCTACCTAGCGACAGTAGCGACACTAATGCAGCGATCAGAAAAATGATCGCTTAGTGACACTGGCAAAAGGGGGTGAAAGGGTTAACTCTAGGGGCAATCAGGGGGTTAAATCTTTGTTGGGGGGTGATAGGGGGCTACCCTGGACCTAACACTAACTGCCCTGACAGTTTTTACTTTTACAACTGACACTGAATGCAGTGATCAGTAAAGAAATGATCAATGCAATCAGTGACACTGTGACTGGGGGGGGGGGGGGGCGGGGGGGATCGGGGGGGCGATCGGGGGGGGGGGATCGGGGGGGGGTTTGTGTGCCTGTGTGTACTTACATGTCAGTGTAGTGTTGGTGCACTTACTTTGTGTCTTCTCCTCGTCAAAAAGACCGCCCCGAGGAGAATGACATCACTTCCTTCCTTCCTGTGTAAACAATACACAGTGGGAGGAAGCTTCTCATTGGCCAGGAGCGATCCAGAGGGGGTGGCCAGAAACCAACGGCCATCCCCTCATCACGGATCGCTCCTGGAGCGAACCGGACCGCCATATCCAGCGGGAGGGGGTCCGATCGGACCCCCCACCCGCTGGAAGGCAGGCACGTACATGTACATGCTTGTGCCTGCCTGTGTCATTGTGATGACGTACAATGGCAATACGGTGGTCCTTAAAGCGGAGGTCCACCCTAAAATGGACCTTCCGCTCATCGGATTCCTCCCCCCCTCCGGCGCCACAATTGGCACCTTTCAGGGGGGAGGGGGGTGCAGTTACCTGGATAATCCAGGTAACTGCACCCACTTCCGGGCTAGCTCTCTGCGGAAAGGGGCGTACATTACGCCCCTTTCTGCAAGTGCCCGCCCCCTTCCGCAAGTCCCCCGCTGCCTGCTGGGAAACACACAGATCCCAGAGGCAGCGGGGACCGTCCTCATTGCGCAGCGCGGCTCACGCATGCGCAGTAGGGAACCGGGAAATGAAGCCGAAAGGCTCCATTTCCTGATTCCCATACCCAAGATGGCGGCGGCAGCACTCGAGTGTCGATCTAGAGATCGGCTTTGGGTGCCGACATCGCGGGCGCGCTGGACAGGTAAGTGTCACTATTTTAAAAGTCAGCAGCTGCAGTATTTGTAGCTGCTGACTTAAAAAAAAAAAAAAAAACGCAGAGTCCCGGCGGACTCCCGCTTTAAGTGGTTAAGATACATTTGAATATTTTATTTATTTACCTATTGGCTGAGTGGAAATCATATTTCTTATTGCTTCAGTTTCAGGTAATTGGTAGCTGGGTCTAAACACGGGATCAGATCCATGACCAAGGGTGTAATTATGCTGACTAAGTACAGTGCTTTGCAAAAGTATTCACCCCCTTTGGCATTTTTCATGTTTTGTTGCCTCACAACCTGGAATGAACATGGATTGTTTGAGGATTTGCATTATTTCATTTTACAGAACACGCCCACAACTTTGAAGATTTTTTTTTATTATTGTGAAGCAAACAAAAAATAGGACAAAGTAACAGAAAAAGTCAATGTGCAAAACTATTCACCCCCCTAAAGTCAATACTTTGTAGAGCCGCCTTCTGCGGCTATCACAGCTCCGAGTCACTTTGAATAAGTCTCTATGAGTCTTCCCACATCTCACCACTGGGACTTTTGCCCATTCCTCCTCTTTGCAAAACTGCTCCAGCTCCTTCAAGTTGGATGGTTTGCGCTTGTGAACAGCAATCTTTAAGTCTGACCACAGATTTTCTATTGAATTGAGGTCTGGGCTTTGACTAGGCCATTCCAACACAAATGCATTTTTTAATGAAACAAAATAAATAAAAACGGATTTCGGGAGTAACTAAATAAATTTATTTTTTGGACGAAAACGAAATTCCGAAACAAAATATTTCAGTGTGCGCATGTCTACTGTATACACACATGCCAATTATCATTTTTTTATTTCTGAAAAATAGTTTTATGTATATATTTTTCTAATTTTACTTCACCAGCTAATGCCTTGTACACACGGTCGGACATTCCGACAACAAAATCCATCAGATTTTTTTCGACGGATGTTGTCTCAAACTTGTCTTGCATACACACGGTCGCACAAAGTTGTTGGAAAATCTGATCATTCAGAACGCAGTGATGTAGAACACGTACAACGGGACCATAAAGAGGGCAATAGCCATTAGCTTCTGTCTCAATATTTATTCTGACCATGCATGGCACTTTGTCCGTCGGAATTGTCTACACACAATCGCAATTTATAACGATCGGATTTTGTTGTCGGAAAAAATTTAGATCCTGCACTCAAACTTTGTTTGTTGGAAATTCCGAGTCGGATGGAGCCCACACGCGATCAGATTTTCCGACAAAAAGATCCGATCATACATTTTCCATCGGAAAGTCCAACCGTGTGTACAGGGCATTAGACTATTGTGTTCTGATCTATCAAATATAATTCAGATTTAAAACAAAAAAAACAAAAAAAAAACATTGAACTAAAGGCTGTGATGTAACAAAATAGGTAAAAAGCCAAGGGGGGGGTGAATATTTTTGCTGAGCTGGAGAATATTCCGTCTGATATTCCAGGCGTGTTTTAGAATTGATCCTACACAGAGCGCGATGCAGGTGAAAGTCAATGTAAAGGGAAAACAGTAACCCAACACCGTGTTAAAAAGACTAAAGACTATTATTATCATTGACCCTAAGCCCTTGTAAACGCGGTCGGACATTCCGACGGAAAATGTCCGATAGGACCGTGTTTTTCGGATAATCCGACCGTGTGTGGGCTCCATCGGACTGTTTCCGTCGGAATATCCGACGGACCAAGTTTTCCAGCTTTGCTATAAAATTTTCCGACAACATGATCCGATCGGACTTTGTTTCCAATCATGTGTAGAGAATTCCGATCGGACAAAGTGCCACGCATGCTCAGATCAAATTCCTAGACCAAAGCTATTGGCTACTAGTCTGAACGTAGTCCCATCGTAACGAAATTACGTCATCATGTTCTGAACGATCTGAGATTCTGACAACTTTGTCCGACCGTGTGTATGCAACACCAGTTTCGGACAAAATCCGTCGGACAAAATCCGACGGATTTGGTTGTCGGAATGTCTGACCCGTGTGTACAAGGGCTTAGATATTCTGTGACATTCACAGGACTGTGAAAATTAATCATCCAAATAAAAGGAAGGTTTATTAGAAAACAAAAACCCGCCGACACCAACAAAGGCAGATTTGTGGAAGTCGATATCTTTGGGAAAAGCCAAACAGTTTTGCAAAGCAATACATTCTTAACTTTTCAATGGAGCAGTGATCTGAGTCAATTGCAGTGAGACCTTAATCATTTTTATTCTTCATTTACAACTGTATTTATTTATTATTTTAGCAATAGACTTGATTTACCGTATTTATCGGCGTATATCGTGGGTGCGTGTTATACACCGATCCCCCTGAAATTCTGAGCCTCTGGGCGGCTTTTAGCCGCCTTCGGCTCTTCAAGGCGACTTTCGGCCGCCTTCGGCCATCATCGGCGGCTTTCGGCCATCTTCGGCCGTTCTCGGCAGCTTTTGGCCACCTTCGGCTCTTCTCGGCAGCTTTCAGCCGTTCTCGGCAGCTTTTGGCCGCCTTCGGCTCTTCTCGGCGGCCGAAAGCTGCTGAGAATGGGCGAAGGCGGCCGAAAGCTGGCGAGAAGAGCCGAAGGCGGCCGAAAGCTGGCGAGAAGAGCCGAAGGCGGCTGAAAGCTGGCGAGAAGAGCCGAAGGCGGCCGGAGGCCCGCCGAGAACTACCGCACGCCGCCGAGATACACATCTGGCTCTGTATCTCGGCGGCGGCATTTTTAAAAAAATTAAATACAAATAGCAAATAAAATAGACACGGCTGCAATGGGGGACAAGACTGCATAAGGCTGCAATGGGGGACAAGACTGCATAAAGCTGCAATGGGGGACAAGACTGCAATGGTGGACAAGGCTGCATAAGGCTGCAATGGTGGACAAGGTTGCATAAGGCTGCAATGGTGGACAAGGTTGCAATGGTGGACAAGGCTGCATAAGGCTGCAATGGTGGACAAGGCTGTATAAGGCTGCAATGGTGGACAAGGCTGCATAAGGCTGCAATGGTGGACAAGGCTGCATAAGGCTGCAATGGTGGACAAGGCTGCAATGGTGGACAAGGCTGCAGATGACACTGATGGGCATATAAATGTAAGTTTTTTTTTTCCCCTTAAACTTCCCTCCTAAAAGTTTTTTTCCTTAAAATTCCCTCCTAAACTTGGGGTGCGTGTTATACGCCGGCGCGTGTTATACGCCGATAAATACGGTAATCAATTCAAGAGGAAGCCCACATTTTGACCAGCTGTTTTTTTAACTGGGGGTTTCCAATTATTAGAACAATAGAACGTGCTGTAGGATACAATGTATAAATTACCCAGTAAATTGGGACCATGACCTCTCCAGCGTTAAACTTTGTTAGATCCTGACCAACAGCAACCATACAGCAAGCTAAATCAAGTAATGTGTATGCCACCATGGTGCCGGCTGCCCGCACAAGACCACCAACCTGCGGAGGGGAGCTGAGCTGGACAATATTCCTTCTGATACCCCAGGCGTGTTTTAGAATTGATCCTACACAGAGCGTGATACAGGTGAAAGTCAATGTAAAGGGAAAACAGTAACCCAACACCGTGTTAAAAAGACTAAATTGTCTATATGAATCCATATTATTATCATTGAATCCTAGATGTTCTGTCTCATTCACAGAACTGTCAAAATTAACCATCCAAATAATAGGAAGGCTTATTAGAAAACAAAAACCCGCCGACAACAACAAAAGCAGATTGGTGGAGGTCGATATCATCTTTTTCACCCACTGGAATAGACAATGGGAAAAGCTGAACAGTTTTACAAAGTAATACATTGAAAGGAGAGCAGTTTGCCAAAAACTTGTGTCCGCGATAAAAAACACAATTACAGTTTGAAATAAATATACTCCATTTGGGATTATTGCTCTAGACTGCAGATAGCCTAAGAATCCCTGAGCAATCATCGTGCACTGAGAAAACATATTGGTGAATGTCATAGTGGAGAGGATCCGATCGCAGGCTGTAGGACGTTTTCCTTTGTACCAATCTCTGAGATAAATAATCAATATAAAGATGTTTAGGATGATTCCTGGTCCACCCAAGCTGATAGGAATGGTAGAAATCCCCAGAGACCACTTCATGTTGTTGGAAGTTATTCTAGAAAGATCTCCGGTCCGTTGAGTCGCCTCTACAAGGAGTGCTTGTTTCTGTTCTCTACTCCTCAATGGGTGACTTTGAAATAGCCAGAGATGCAAATGATCAGTTTGTTTTCTCTGCCTGATATCTGCTGAATATGTAACATTGCCATGTTAAGGTCTGCCCAATATTTTCCTAATGGCCGACTGTCAATGTATTTCCCTTGTAGAACAAATATATTATATAATCACAACTACTAATTATCCTATCAACAAATTTCAAACTTAAGATTGATTTTACATGATGTGGTCTATTTATATAACGAAATTGCTGTGCGAACATCTCAGCATTCGCACAAAAGTCCCAAATAATCTCCATAATGTTTATAATATGTGAAAAATTTCAGTTTCTACATTTTGCCTTTCAAAGAGCAAATGTAACATTCCCTAACCTTCTAATCCTGAGAGGAAATAGCCTTAACCACGTCCTAACCGCGCCATAGCTGAAGGATGGCTACAGCACAGCTCTGTTTTTCCGAGAGTGCATCCCTTGGGGCCTGCATCCGGCACACTCCAGTGTCACAGATCCTGGTAAAAGGCCAATCACAGCAGTCCTTTACCTCGTGATCAGCTTTGTCCAATCAAAGCTGATCACAGTATAAAAAGAACTGTCCGTTATCAGCAGTACTTTCCGGTTATTGGCGCTGTCACAGCATGAGCAGAGGAGAGCCCGGAAATCCTGTCAGGTGTAATTTATACAGATAATTAGGGCAACCGATCATCAGTGCCCTGATTATGAGTGCAGCTCCATCGGTGCCAATTAGTGCCATCAATGATGCCCATCAGTGCCCCCCCCCATAAGTGCTGCCCATCAGTGCTGCCTATCAGTGCCCACTAGTACCACCTATCAGTGACCGTCAGTGCCGCCTTTCAGTGCCGCCTATTATTGACCATCAGTGCCACATACCAGTGCCTCCTCATCAGTGCCCATCAGTGCCGCCTCATCAGTGGTATCTCACCAGTGCCCACCTGTGTAGCCTATTAGTGTCCATCAGTGCAGCCTCATCAGCGCCCATCAGTGAAGGACAAAAATGACTTATTTGCAAAATTTTATAACAGAAACAAAGAAATATATATATATATATATTTTTAATTGTCTGTCTTTTTTTGTCTTATTTAGCAAAAAAAAACAAAAAAAACAGTGGCGATTAAATATCACCAAAGGAAAGCTCCATCTGTCTTAAAAAAATGATAAAAAAATGTCAAATGAGTACAGGGTTGCATGACCATGCAATTGTCATTCAAAGTGTGTGTCATGAAAATCGCATGAAGAGACTGACCCCCTTCTGGTCGTGCGCGCGTGCGCGGTCGCGTGCACGCGCCCGTGTTGGCGCCAACGGCCTATTTAATCTAGCCTTTTCCTAATGGTCTCTGCTGTCTGCTCTACAGCGTTATACCTGTGAGACCTGATCCGTAGCATTCGTTCCTGTTTGACCCGGCCTACCAGTGACCCATCTGCTATCTGCCTGCACCCGACCCCGGCTTGTTGTGACGATTCTCCTGCCTGTTCCCTTGTACTTCGCTTCCAGTCTGATATCTGACCCGACTTGCTTTAACCATCCGTCTGCTAAAGGTGAACCTGCTTATATTGAACTGTGTCATCTGCTGCCAGTAACCTGCTTGTATTGAACTGTTCACCTGCTGCAAGTACCTGCTTATATTGAACTGTTCATCTGCTACAAGTTACCTGTCTTATTGAACTGTTCACCTGCTGCAAGTACCTGCTTATATTGCACCGTTCATCTGTTACAAGTGCCTGCTTCTCTGCACTGCTTTCATCTGCTGCAAGTTACCTGCTTCATTGAACCGTGTTACCTGCTATAAGTTTCCTGCTTTGCTGAACTGTGACTTTTGCTATAAATTACCTGCTGACCCATCTGCTGTGATTACCTGTTCCACTGAACTTCACCTATCCATCCTTCTCATCTGTTGATCCTGCCAGGCACCTGTCCCCCTCCTTACTCCTGTGTTCCCTGTTACATTGCCAGGAAACCGGTAGTGGGAGTCGTAAGGGAGGCCTCTTTCCGCAATCCGGGCTCGCTACTAGAGACAGTTGAAATTTGTCCTGGGGGTAGGGGGGCGGGGGGGGGGGTATACTGTCAGTGGCAATGCCTAGTAAGAAAGACATTGGACAAGTGTAAAAACAGTTCATCAATTGAGAAAATAGCCTAACACTATAGGGTAAGGACATTCGGGTCCAATAATTTGTATTGAAAATCTCGATAATTTGTATTGCAGTATTACAAAGAAACATTTGCACAAATAGCATGAACAAAGGAGGAACGGCCTCCTTGTCAAGCCATTACATTAATCCCTTTTCATGCCTAAGCCTATTTCTGACATTTGTTGCTTTCAAGTTAAAATCCATATTTTTTACTACAAAATTACTTAGAACCCCCAAACATTATATATATATATATATATATATATATATATATATTAGCAGAGAATCTAGAGAATAAAATGGTGATCGTTGCAATATTTTATGTCACACCATATTTGAATTTTTTTGCATAATGTGAAAGATGATGTTACGCCGCGCAAATAAATACCTAACATGTCATGCTTTGAAATTGCGCACACTTGTGGAATGGTGACAAACGACATTACCAAAAAATCTCCATAGGTGGCGCTTTAAAAAAAAATGTATGTTTACCAGGTTAAAGTTACAGAGAAGGTCTAGTGAGCGAATTATTGCTCTCACTCTGAGGATTGCGGTGATATCTCACATGTGGGATTTGAACACCGTTTACATTTGCGGGCGCGACTTACGTGTGCCTTTTCTTTGCTGCGCGAGCTCGTGGAGACAGGGGGGGGGGGGGGCTTTACAAAATGTTTTCATTTGTTTTCTTATTTATTTATTTATTTAGAACCCCAGCTAAAATGGTGGCATCATCATCCCCTTATACCGTACGCTCACATTCACAGCTACAGCTTCAGTCTCCTTCTTCACATTCACAGCTGCAGCTTCAGTCTCCTTCCCTTTCTGTCACCGGAATGACCCCCCCCCCCCCCGCAGACCTACAGGGTATTTTTCAAATGGCTCTGACCTACTAAACCAATTTAAAAGGATCCTTCATAGAGCCTTACAGAATACCTCAGATAACATCACAGACAAATTGACGCGGGAGATTCGTGAGGTAGGCACGACTTCACCACTATCCTTGAACAAAGGATGGGTGAAATTGATGTAACCACCTCTAACCAGACTGAAGAACTAGAATCCCTCTAAAGATAAATATTCTTTACTTCAAACCCACCTGGAAGACTTTGAGAACAGGGCCAGGAGGTCCTACCTACAAATACGCAGAATCCCAGAGGTAAGTGAGGATCTTCAATCAAAAGTTACAGCACTCTTCCGGGAACTTGCACCATTCATTCCCATAGAACGCTTAGAAATGGACAGAATACACAGATCTCTGGTCCCCCGTAAGGATTCTGGACCACCCGGAGACATAATCCTAAAGCTTCACTACTTCCGTATCAAGGAGCAGTTACTGGAAGCTGCCCGTAATAAAGAGTCCCTTACATTCCAGGGTCATAAATACCACATGTTCCATGTTCTGTCCCAACAATCAAACATAAAGTATATTTTTTTTCTTTAAATGAAGCATAAATTAATTTACCAGTTAAACAATTGTTTCTCCTCTTTATGTACTGTACCTCAAGGATATTTGACACTAGAGTTGTGCAAACAATGTAGCAGTAAAACATGGTACAAGACAACCAAATTGTGATTTGTGACGCCTAGGACTTCAGTTGTACTTAATGTTTTTTTTTTTTTGTTTTTTGTTTTATATTTGTCAAGCTGCAAGGCCACAGTTTAACGAAATTCAGCCCCGGACCATTTTGCTGGCTTAAGACCAGACCACTTTTTGCGATTCGGCACTGCGTCGCTTTAACTGACAATTGTGCGGTCGTGCGACGTGGCTCCCAAACAAAATTGACGTTTTTTTTTTTTTTCCCCAAAAATAGAGCTTTCTTTTGGTGGTATTTGATCACCCCTGCGGTTTTTATTGTTTGCGCTATAAACAAATATAGAGCGACAATTTAAAAAAAATGCATTATTTATTACTTTTTGTTATAATAAATATCCCCCAAAAATATATAAAAAAACATTTTTCATCCTCAGTTTAGGCCGATACGTATTCTTCTACATATTTTTGGTAAAAAAAAATGGCAATAAGCGATTATTGATTGGTTTGCGCAAAAGTTAGAGCGTTTACAAAATAGGGGATAGTTTTATGGCATTTTTATTAATATATATATATATATTTTTTTACTAGTAATGGCAGTGATCAGCGATTTTTATTGTGACTGCGACATTATGGTGGACACATCGGACATTTTTGACACATTTTTGGGACCATTGTCATTTATACAGCAATCAATGCTATAAAAATGCACTGATTCCTGTGTAAATGACACTGGCAGTGAAGGGGTTAACCAGTGGGTGGCAGTGTAGGGGTCAAGTATTCCTAGGGGAGTGTTACTAACTGTGGGGGGGGCTGGGCTTTGTGTTAGTGAACACTGATCTCTGCTTCAATCACATGGAGCAGAGATCAGCGTCACTTGTTGCTAGGCAGAACGGGGAGATGCTGTTTACAACGGCATCTCCTCATTCAGACACCTTGTGAGACGATCGCGGGTATCCCCGGACTCACGGGGGTCCCGACCGGCATGCGATGGCAGGGCGGCATTTAAAAATGGATGTACCTGTATGCCAATATGCCTGCCCGTGCCATTCTGCTGACGTACATCGGCATGCAGCGGTCGGGAAGTGGTTAACAAAAAAATGTAGCTACATTTTTTTTTTTTTTTTTAGTATATTAATTTAATCGATTTGTCCCACGCATGTTAAGCCTAGGCCACAATATAAAATTGGATTTAAGATACATTAAAATATTTTATTTATTTTACTATTGGCTGAGTGGAAATCACATTTCTTTTTTGCTTCAGTTTCAGGTCATTGGTAGCTGGATCTAAACACCGGATCAGATCCATGACCAAGGGTGTCAATTATGCTGACTAAGTATATATCTATAATAAAATGCCATTTTATTTTTTTGTACTAACACAAGACCACAGTATAAAGGCTTGTGTGTCTGCTAAAGTAAAAAAAGAAAAAATATATATTTTGCCTCCACCTGTCACGACATCGCCAAACAAATTGTGTATCTCAGATTCAAATCATTTGTGTCACTGCATTCAAATATTGGTGAATGTATGTTCCAATGTAAAAGAGAAAAGAGAATGTTGGTTTTACTGAATGGTGACCGTTGATCTGGACTGGTTTTCTCTCTCTCTCAATATATCTGGGTATGTTTTATTATGCTATATAAGCATGGTAAAGTCAGTGATTCCTACTTATTTTATAGAGTATAAATAATAATAATAATAATAATAATAATAATAATAATAATAATAATATTGATAATAATATGAAACTTACTAATTTCTATATTGTATAACTTGCTTATATGACTGCAATTCTATAATATATATATATATATATATATATATATATATATATATATATATACATACATATACATATATAGCATTCTTACTTTACTTTGCATTTCTTTGCACCTGCTTCTAACTTTTGTACAGTAATATATATATATATATATATATATATATATATATATATATATATATATATATATATATATATATTTATATATATATATTGTGGTAGTACGGAATCTCCAATCCTGGGACCGGGTTTTGGGAACAGCCAGCAGTCTGGCTGGATGATTGCACAGGTGGGTCTTGGGCTTAAAACAAAGCCAACACCATGGTTCTGGGCTCCACCCTCCCGAGGAGTCCAGGCGAGTAAGGGAGAAGAAGTGTGCAGGTCTGCACAGGTCGGTCTGTCAGAGCAGACAGAGGGTCCAAGCTTGTGGGCTGAAAAAGGGAAACTCGTAAAGAGTGCTGAGGTACTGGGTGTACAGGAACCCTGTTACAGAGCCGAGAGGGCTGCAGCATTAGTCTGAGCAGCAGTGCTGCTAAAGAGAGCCAGGTGGCTTGGTATTTTTGGTTATACTTACATTATTGCTGTGGAAAGCTGAAACCCCTGTGTGGGCAACTATTTTGTTATCAGACTTTTCTTTCTTTAATAAAAGTGGGCCTACAAGCCCTTAAAACGGCATATCTGGCGTGGACTCAGCTCACTGGTAAGCTCTACCTTTAAGCTAAAATAACCCCCAAATATTACAAGTGGTGTTCGAATGCGGGCAGAAGACGGTGGAATCCGGGTCCTTGCTCCACAGTAAGTTCAAGTCAGGAACTATTGGCTGTGTGTGGAAGTGCAGCCAGGCAAAAGCCATTGTGTGTTGCAGGTGGTGTACCTGTGAATGAAAAGTCAAATTTTTTATTTTTTTTTTCTTGCTATGAACTGTGTTTGTGTGCATGAGACAGCACAATCAGTGTGTGCAATGTGCAGGTGAGGAAAGCTTGCATGAAGAGAAAAGCAACTTGCTTTAAAAGAGACAGAGCTCTGTGGTTGGAGGGGTTGTTACCGCCCGAACGAGCCCCATACATACCTGATCAGAGTGTATCAAGGAGAAAAAGGGCTGGGGTTGTCCCTAGCAACCCTGGTGCAATGAGTGCACAGGTGACTGCTGTTATGGAGAGTCCACCAGCATTTGAATCTGCAGTGGATTGGTGCAAGCGGCATTTAGCAGCACTGAACCAAGCTACAGATGAAAGGAAGCCAACCCTCAGTGCAAGGGGAAAGCCGCTGGATGTCCATAACTGGAAGAGGGCTGTTGTTGCCCCTGGCAAAGCTGCTGCAGTTAAAACAGCTATTGTGAAAGATGTGAATGTGTCACAGCATGAGACGGGATCCAGCAGAGAGAAGCCCATGCTATATGCAAGGAGAGAGGCTGATCAAAGGCTGAGGATGAGAGTGGTTGCCCATAGCAACGCAAAGGAAGCCAATCGGGCTGTCTCTGTACCATGGGCTATGTCTAATAAGGATCGTGGAAAGTGGCTTAAGGAGGAGCCAGTTTATTATGTTGGGGAGAGCCAGCAAAGTTCTGCTGGGAGAGTGCGGTCTCCCATGGCAACCGGAGTGAAATTTATACCTGAAAGGAGCTGCAGTAGAGGTTTGGTTCAGCGTCCCCACAAAGAGGCCTGTGCATTCCGGCCAGCTGGGAATCACCAGGAGAGAATCGCTTTGGGAAAAAATCGTCCAGTACCATGCCTGGAATGTGGCCAGCTGAGGCATGGCAGGTTTTCTTGCCCTAGGTTGTGGAATATGGCTGGAGATAATGTTGCTGAGAAAGTTTTGTCTGTAGGCTCAGATTCCGGTGAAAATATGTTTGCAGTCACCCCTAGCAACAAGAAGTTTCCTGTTGTGCCTGCAGGGGGTGCTAAACGGTGGGAGATGCCTGCTGTAGTTTCATCCCATGGCCACCAGGAGGAGTTGGCCAGTAAAAGTGCAGCAGAGGACTGGTGCATAAGACGACGTACTCAAATGAAGATGGTGACCCCAACTACTGCGGTGGGTAAGACTGTCTTTAATGAAATGATGGCTGGAACTGCTGATTTCATGTATAAAAGGACTGGTTACGAGACTGTCCATGACGATGTGAGAGTGACCCCAGTTAGTGGGGCCACTGAATGTGCACTTGAGAATGACTTTTCCCTATATAGTGGGAATGCAAGGGTTAAAATCCAAATAGAACCTGTGTTGATGTCTAAAAGTGTTGTGTCTAATGACTATCAGGCTCAAGTTGACCATGGGCTAGGACAGCCTACAAATGCGAAAAATGCTATAAGTGTTACTGTTAATGAAAAGTTTAATGCTGTTGGGAAAACTTTTGCTCTGAAAGAACCTGGGGTTATCAAAAATGGGCCGTTGCCTGTAGCAACTGGTGGTAAGACAGCACAGTTGTCCACAGGAATCTCCAGGGAACTTCATGTGTTAGAGTCAGAGGTTGCCCTGGACAACTGCGATGTCACTCTGGTGGGACAGAATGGAACTGTACTGTGTAATGGTAATGTGTTAGTGCAAGCTGCTAGTACTAAAAATGTGCAGGTAAATGGTGGATTAACACAACCTGTGAAAAATGCAAAAGTGTGTGAGGCTTATGAAATGCAAGCTGAGAAAGGTGGTGAATATGGTGTATTGCAACCTGTGCTACCACAGTCTGACATGATTTACAATGACTGGTGTAATGAGTCTGCAACTAAGCCAGTCTGTTCTTATGTGTCTCCTTGGGCAGAAGGATCGGTGCTGAGGAGTACCGCAGAAGGGAGCGCACATACAACAGATTGGAATAGTTGGAGTGAAAATCTTATCTCCCTGATAGATGAGGCTTTTATGCACAAAAATAAGGTGGACACGGTTTCTGCTGGGCCAGCAGGAGGGGCTGCAGAACAGCCTGACCCTGAGGGCGCGGTGGCTGTTGCAGGGGTTAACCCTGGTGAGCAGGATGAACCAAATAAGGGCACAGCAGAGACATTGTCCGTGACCCACAAAACTGAGGTTGACATGGAGTATCAACGTGACGTCACTGGTAATGTTCTGGAGCAGTTCACTGATGCTGAGCCTGAGAAGTTGGGTATGAGTCCAGTACCTGGCAGTGCTCTGGTGGAGCACCAGGCTGTGTTTACCTCCAGCCGGGAGGAGGTTCCGTTAACCGTCGCAACTTTTCAAGTCTCAGCAAGTGAGTCTCTCTGCATCCTCAGTGTCATGAAAATCCCCAGGAAGGACTTGGGTCTGGAGTCAAGGGCCTGGTTTATAACCGAAGCATTACAAGAGATGCTTGAACTTTGGGATGTACAGCCAATCTATACTAGTGTGTCTCCTCCACAGTCTGATGGTCTGGTACTGTGGAGTACCACTAGGTGGAGCACTGTATGGCAGGCTGTACAGAGCAAAGCAAAACAGGACAGGAATGGTTTATTCCTAAATTTGCTACTTTTGTTAAAAGTTGCCGCTACGTATGCTGCTGGTTACGTCCAGAAGAAATACTTGAGACAGACTTTGGAGAAATGGTAAATAAGCCTAAAATGTCTGTGGTTTCACCTCCTAACAGCCAGATGGGAAGCATTTCTGCTGCTATGGTCCAGTGTGGTGCTGGTCAGTTATCGATGAAGGGCGCGTTTACTGCACCGGTAGAAAAACCACATGAAATGGAAGGGCCAAGTGTGAACCGGAAAGCAGCAGAGATCCTGACCAGGGCTCAAACAAAGGTGGTTAAAGAGACTGGGGTCCCCAGTCCAATGGTTGGTTTAGGCGACAAACCTAATAAGGTCCCCGGGACAGGGGAATGGACAAGGAGTGTGATAAAAATTGTATGTGGATCAGACCAGAGCTTGCCTGTTCCGGTGGATAAAAATACAGATGGCATCAGAACAGGTCAAGTGATAGGACAGCTGCCTGCAGAGTGGGTGAACCCAGGGGAGGTGGCGTCCTGTGAGGTTCCTGTGGGTGATGGCGGCCCTCTGGTATGTGTGCCCTCTGTGGACTCTACTCTAGCAAATGTTGGAAAAAAAGGCATTGGTGACATGTGCAACATTGAGAGGTCTAATGTTGGTTTGAATATGTCTGTCAATGATGAACCAAATAATGTGTTAATGGTACATGATGATGTGGTGTCCAAAGGTACAGGTAAACCTGGTAATCAATTAGTGACTGCTGAGTCAGGTACCAGAAATAAGAGGTGGGTTTCCGTTCTAAACAGTATAGAAATAGGCCCCCTACATTCTCAGAACAGTACTGCTGAGAGAGTTTTGGGGAAACCTGGGAACCTGAAGCGTGGAGGCAGAAGGGTTGGTAGGAAGACCAACGGGAACCCATTAAGATTTCAGGAAAGGAAGTGTTTATGGAAATTCACTCGGAAGAAAAGTTGGGAAGGTCGCATCAAAGCTCATAGCAGAGTGACAGTAAGGCTTAGAGGGAGACACCAAAGGAGGCATTGGGTGGAGTTCCCCGTTAGGAGAAGCGAGGTTGCACAGGAGGGTACTTCTGTAAATGGTATCTGGCACAGAGGTGCCAAAAGTAACTTGGGTGTTCCGCCCTCTGGGTCGAAACAAAGGGGGGGGGGGATATGTGGTAGTACGGAATCTCCAATCCTGGGACCGGGTTTTGGGAACAGCCAGCAGTCTGGCTGGATGATTGCACAGGTGGGTCTTGGGCTTAAAACAAAGCCAACACCATGGTTCTGGGCTCCACCCTCCCGAGGAGTCCAGGCGAGTAAGGGAGAAGTGTGCATGTCTGCACAGGTCGGTCTGTCAGAGCAGACAGAGGGTCCAAGCTTGTGGGCTGAAAAAGGGAAACTCGTAAAGAGTGCTGAGGTACTGGGTGTACAGGAACCCTGTTACAGAGCCGAGAGGGCTGCAGCAGAAGTCTGAGCAGCAGTGTTGCTAAAGAGAGCCAGGTGGCTTGGTATTTTTGGTTCTATGTACATTATTGCTGTGGAGAGCTGAAACCCCTGTGTGGGCAACTATTTTGTTATCAGACTTTTCTTTCTTTAATAAAAGTGGGCCTACAAGCCCTTAAAACGGCATATCTGGCGTGGACTCAGCTCACTGGTAAGCTCTACCTTTAAGCTAAAATAACCCCCAAATATTACAATATATATATATATATATATATTACTGTACAAAAGTTAGAAGCAGGGGCAAAGAAATGCAAAGTAAAGTAAGAATGCTTTCAAAAATATATATTTTAATTATTTACAAAAGTGAGCGAACAGAAGATTAATCTAAATCAAATTCACATTTTCTGTGACTAACTTTTGGCTCCAAACCAGCATCAATTAAATTCCTCAACCACTTTTGAAGAAGCACAAAGAAACGGGCAATGTTGAAGAACTTAGATGCAATGGTCGGCCAACGAAACTTAAACGTTCCACCCAAAAATGGAATGTCCGCTTTTCCGGTCCCCCCCCCCCCCCATCCGGTGTCACATTTGGCACCTTTCAGGGGGGAGAGGGGAGCAGATACCTGTCTAATCCAGGTATTTGCTCCCACTGCCGATGATAGATTGGCACAGATTCCACGGCGATCTATGCCATGTCCAGCGCCTCCTCTGTCCCCCCGCTGTCTTCTGGGAGACACACGGGTCCCAGAAGACAGCAGGGACTAGTGAGATTGCGCAGCATGACTTGTGAATGCGCAGTAGGGAACCAGGTTGTGAAGCCGCAATGCTTCACTTCCTGATTCCCTTACTAAAGATGCCACCCGAGAGCCGAGGGACAGAAGGGCTTCGGGTGAGGACATTGCAGGCATCCTGGACAGGTAAGTGTCCTATTATTGAAAGTCAGAAGCTGCAGTATTTGTAGCTGCTGACTTTAAAACAAATGTTTGGCGGGACTCCGCTTTAATGCAACAGATAAAAGACACATCATGCTTACTTCCCTTCCACATTGAAAGCAGTGCCCTCAGCAAAGAAACCAGTGGGACCCAGGTTCACTGACCAGAAGTGGTCTTCATGGACAAATTGCAGCCTAAAAGCCATACTGTCCAACATAGAAACAAGGCTAAATGACTCAACTATGCAGGAAAATATTGGAACTGGGGTGCAGAGAAATGGCAGCGGGTGCTCTGAACTGAGGAGTCACAATCCTAAATATTTAGCTGTAGCAGTGTCAGAAACCATGAATCAGACTGAGACAGAAGTACAATTAAATCGCCCTTGTTTATTAATAAAAATAAAAAGGTAAATAGAAAAAGCATAGTCAAAGCATAGCCACAGTCCAGTAACCAGATTGGGTAGTCAGCCAGTCCAAAGTTCAATAACCAGATTGGGTAATCAGCCAGGCCTGAAGTCAGGGATCCAAGTAGAGCAACAGCAAGCAGGATGAGGAGCCAGAATGGATGTCAGCAAGCCAGTCTTGAAACAAACAGTAGGAGATGGTTCCTTGTGATGTGACCAACGTGAAGGCAGAGGTGAAGTGAGCTGGAAGGCTTTAAGTAGGCAGGTCAGAGGAACATCATCAGGATCAGCTGGTAACTGTGGAGAGAGAAGAGAGCTGGCAATTAGCCGACAGCTGAGCGGCCATCCCAGAGAAGGAAGGGCTAAGCCAGCACTGACAAGCAGGAGTCAGGTTGTTGGGGGAAGGGTTGGAGAGTGGTACAATAGTGAGTGTCTGCATCCAGCTGTGAAGCATGTGGGAGGTTCCTCGCAAGTTTGGTGCTGCTTTGCTGCAAACAGAGATAGAGATTTGGTCAGGATCAATGGTGTCCTCAATGATGAGAAATAGAGGCAGATACTTATCTGTCATGTCATGCCATCAGGGAGATGTGTGATTGGCCCCAATTCAGTCTGCAGCAGGACAACAAACTTAGACAGCCAATGTCATTAAGAAATATATTCAGTGTAAAGAAGAACAAGGAGTCCTGGAAGTGATGGTTTGGCCTCCACAGAGTCTTGAAAAATAAATAAATGAAAAAATAAAATAATAAAAAAATAAAAATAAAACAGAGTGGGACTTTATATGACCATGACCATCATAGAGTCTGCTAGGTTGGGCACACAGCAGTGACACAGTTTTTTTTTTTTTGGGGGGGGGGGGGGGGGGTAGAACCCAACTGAATACAGGGGATGTAAACATCCAACACACCATAAATCTAAGGGATGCTAAAGATTCTTAACTTTTCAATGGAACAGTGATCTAAGTCAATTGCAGTGAGACCGTTAATCATTTTTATTCTTCATTTACAAATGAATTTATTATTTTAGCAATATACTTGATTTAATCAATTCAAGATGAAGCCCACATTTTGACCAGCTGTTTTCTTAACTGGGGGTTTCCAATTATTAGAACAATAGAACGTGCTGTAGGATACAATGTATAAATTACCCAGTAAATTGTGTCTAAGACCTCTCCAGTGTTAAACTTTGTTAGAACCTGACCAACAGCAACCAGACAACAAGCTAAATCAAGTAATGTGTATGCCACCATGGTGCCAGCTGCCCGCACAAGACCACCAACCTGCGGAGGGGAGCTGAGCTGGACAATATTCCTTCTGATACCCCAGGCGTGTTTTAGAATTGATCCTACACAGAGCGTGATACAGGTGAAAGTCAATGTAAAGGGAAAACAGTAACCCAACACCATGTTATAAAGACTAAAGAGGCTAAATGAATTAATATTATTATCATTGACCCTTAGATGTTCTGTCACATTCACAGAACTGTCAAAATTAACCATCCAAATAACAGGAAAGCTTATTAGAAAACAAAAACCCGCCGACACCAACAAAAGCAGATTTGTGGAAGTCGATATCATCTTTTTCACCCACTGGAATAAACGATGGGAAAAGCTGAACAGTTTTATAAAGTAATACATTGAAAGGAGAGCGGTTTGCCAAAAACTTGTGTCCGCGATAAAAAACACAATTACAATTTGAAATAAATATACTCCATTTGGGATTATTGCTCTAGACTGCAGATAGCCTAAGAGACCATAAGCAATCAGCGTGCACTGAGAAAACATATTGGTGAATGTCATAGTGGAGAGGATCCGATCGCAGGCTGTAGGACGTTTTCCTTTGTACCAATCTCTGAGATAAATAGTCAATATAAAGATGTTTAGGGTGATTCCTGGTCCCCCCAAGCTGATAGGAACGGTAGAAATCCCCAGAGACCACTCCATGTTGTTGGAAGTTATTCTAGAAAGATCTCCGGTCCGTTGAGTCGCCTCTACAAGGAGTGCTTGTTTCTGTTCTCTACTCCTCAATGGGTGACTTTGAAATAGCCAGGGATGCAAATTATTAGTTTGTTTTCTCTGCCTGATATCTGCTGAATATGTAACTTTACTGCGTTAAGGTCTGTCCAATATTTTCCTAATGGCTGACTGTCATTTATTCAAATGTATTTCCCTTGTAGAACAAATATATTATATATTCATATCAACTAATTATCCTATCAACAAGTGTGACATTTCAAAGTTAAGATTCATTTTACATGAAGGGGTCTATTTATATAACAAAATTGCTGTGCGAACATCTCAGCATTCGCACAAAAGTCAGTTTCCGGCTTCCTTCCAGTCTCGCTCTAGCCTTCGGAAATGCATCCTCCTGGTATACCCCCCTAAAGCCGGTGCCGTGTATGCGTGTACGGCAGCGGGAAAGGGTTAAACCTAAACAGAACATCTATGTATGTCAGGGAAAACCCCCAAAATGTGCAGAAACAGAACAAAACTCTGAATAGCCGCACTCCGGGTTGAGTAAAAAATAAAGTGCCTTTATTTCTTCAAATGCAAGTGCAAAAACCCCCAAAATGTGCCAAAGTAGCCAGGATCCTTTTGTCAATGAAACTGTGTATGTAGTCCCGGAGCCCAATAAACAATTAAAGAGGCTAAAGAGCCAAGCGAATGAAAAGAGACAAAAAGGAATGCCGCTGCCTCTGCCCTCTTCCCGTCTGAAATGTTGGAAGCAATTATAGTGACCCTGCCTAAGCCGACTAAAGCCCCGGAGGTGCCTCAACATTTTCGGCCTATCTCTTTACTGAACAATGACCTAAAGGTATATGCTAAAATGCTAGCATTGCGTCTGATGCCGATGTTGCCCACTATCATAGATGCTGACCAATCAGGGTTTACTAAAGGGAGGCAGACCTCAGACGCCACGAGACATTTTATAAATATAATTGGCTTGGCAAGGGGCCGGCGAACGCCTTCTCTGCTCCTAGCTTTGGACGCAGAGAAGGCGTTCGACCGTGTCCATTGGGGTTATCTGTCTGGAGTGTTGGGATCATTTGGCTTCACAGGCCATATTCTATCGGCCATACTTGCTCTCTATACCTCTCCTTCGGCTAGGGTATACTACTCAGGAATGTTGTCAAAACCCTTTCAAATCACGAATGGCACCCGACAGGGATGTCCATTATCCCCCTTGATCTTCAATATGCTTATTGAGCCTTTGGCGGCGTGCATCAGACAGGACCCAAACATTTATGGGTTTGAGGTGAACGGTCGCAAACATGTTGTCAGCCTCTTCGCTGATGACGTGATTCTAATGCTTACTAGACCATCAACCTCTCTGATGCATGTCGCCAGGGTTCTGGATCACTATAGCAAAGTCTCGTATTATAAAGTAAACACATCCAAGTCCTATGTTCTTGATCTGGGAATTTCCTCACAAGAAAGAAAATTTTTGCAGACCACCTACCCCTTCCTATGGCAAGACTCGGGGATATCTTATCTAGGGATCACGCTTACCCCCTACCCTGATCAACTTTTCAAAGCTAATTATATTCCCTTAGTAGACAAACTGAGGTCTGGTCTCCGCGCCCTAAGCAAGCACATTCTATCATGGTCGGGACGCCTTGCGGCGTTTAAAATGCAAATATTACCTCAGTTGCTTTATATTTTTCGTACTGTTCCCATCCAGTCACTAACCAATTTTTTAGTAAATTACAGTCAATGCTCTCAGGGTTTCTCTGGGAAGGTAAGAAAGCTAGAAGTGCATTCAAGAAATTGAGCAAATCTAGGAAAGCTGGCAGCCTAGGCTTGCCTATACTAGTGGATTACTATAGAGCAGCTATCCTAGCACAAATGAGGGATTGGTTTGCTAATAAGCCATCCTTGTTATGGGGGGAAAAAGAACAGCAGAGTGTTCCAGGCAGCAATTTACAAAATTTCGCTCTGGCCTTCCCATACCTCGCACGGACACCGAAAGATCTTTCGCTCCCAGTGCTAGCATCCTTACACTCCTGGAAACTATTAGTTTCTAAAAAATCGCATAGCATCCCAACCTCTACAATTTCCTTACCTATATCTCTATTAATGTTACTAATTTCTGATCTATCCCTGAATAGTTGGTTTAAATCGGGAATCCATTGGATTCATGACCTGTTTAGTGGATCTCGGCTTAAACCTTTTGCAAAGGTGCAGGAGGAATACAGCTTATCACACTTGGAATACTTTACTTATCACCGAGTACAGTCCTATCTTGCTAGTAAACACGCTCCCCCTTACAAAGTTAATTGGCGAATTAAACAATATCTCAGTACCGGGGGCGAGAAAAAGGGTGGTATCTCCCTATTTTATAGCACTTTAAATGACAAGTCGATATTAGAAAAGACTGGGCCAATGATGACTTGGGAGAGAGATCTTGGAGTCTCTATCTCTGAAGATCAATGGAGCATAGCTATCCATCAGACATATTCTGCCATAAGATGCACCTCCCTTTGGGAATTAGCGCATAAAACTGATGGTATCTAACTCCATACTGTCTGGCCAAATTTAACCCCTCGATCTCTCCACTTTGTTGGAGGAACTGCTCTCAAGTAGGCACTATTTTTCATGTACTGTGGTCGTGCAGCAAACTAGCTGGATTCTGGACGAGAATATTCGAAATATTCCGACAAGTGACAGGCATCATGATACCTCCGTCCCCTGCTTTTGTACTGCTTAACATAGGAATAGAAGATATACCACCATCCCTTAGACAGTTTGTAACTCATTTATTTTTAGCAGCTAGACTGGTACTTCTTAGGATTTGGAAATCCTCTCAGCCACCGGAGGTTCAAGAGGTTATTCAGTCTCTTGCTACTCACTACAATTATGAACTTATTTTGGCATCGGTATCAGGGAAACGTACTATCTTTCTAAATAACTGGCAACCGTGGTGCGACTGGTACAAGGCACACACACCATAGTAGAACGATATAGCTAATCTATTTGTGTGGGGTGTGAATTCAGAGGAACTGGAAACATATCTTTCTCTCTTACAAAACTCTTGGTGAGTGACAGCCTCCTGCCCTGGGGCCTAGTATTAGGTTCCTACCCTCCCTTCCCTCCCCTTTCCTGTACCCGATTAAGGTTATAGTTATTGTTTTCCCCTTATTTTTGACTTTCTTTATGGCACATAGTAGACATTATGGAGAGACGGCATTGTCGCCTAATCAGCGTTTGTTACAATCTATGGGAAATGGGCACAAAATCAAGTGTTTTAAATTCAATACAGGATCGAATAAAGGGAACCGTATGATTCCTCCCACGGGGGTGCAGCTAGATCCCAGAAGGGGCACCTGGCGATGGGAGGGTGATATGGTCTCAGGCGGTGGCGATGATGCCTGTTTGGCAATATGTTGTGTCACCAAACTGTATTGTTTTATATAATTGTAACCACATTGTTAGCGGGTTATGTTTGGAATGTCTCCTACTTACGTTGATTGTATGACTCCTTATGTACGAAAGTTGATTTGTATATTTTGTACCCTGTAAGTCTGAAAAATTTGAATAAAAATTATTGGTTAAAATAAAAAAAAAAAAAAAAAAAAACAGACAGAAAGCAAAGACAAAGAAGAATGTGAAGTGTAAAATAGAGGGGGGGTAAGGGAAAAGGTCGAACATTGGGTGAATAGTGAACATTATGAGGCGTTTGCAGCAAATTTGAGCGCCACAGAACGCCCCATAATGCACTGCAAGATTGCAGTGCATTGGCATCTGATGATTGGCCAAAGCCAGCACCTGACCTGCTTGCTTTGGCTAATCACAGCTCACTCTGCTGTGAGAGCCATAATTGGCCAATTGACCAATCATGGCTCAGGGGGCTAAGACTACGCCCCACACTATATAAGGCTGCTTCCAACGGCGGCCGTGTATATTGTGTGGATGGAGATAGAAAGCTAGATTAGGCTGGCAGGTTAGTTAGTGGCATGCAGGCAGTGTATTTATATATATATATACACACACCATACCAGGCCACATGCCCTCAACATGGGGAGGGTGCTTTGGCATCCATCCACAGGCAGTGGTTTCAGTGGGGAGCATTGATAATTTCAAAAAAAATATTAGATAAGCACCTGAACGACCGCAGCATACAGGGATATACAATGTAATACTGACATATAATCACACACACTGAACAAAGGCACAAGTCCATCAAGTCCAACCTGTGTGCTTTTTTGTCAGTATTACATTGTATATCTCTGTATGTTGTGGTCATTCAGGTGCCTATCTAATAGTTTTTTTGAAACTATCGATGCCCCCCACTGAAACCACTGCCTGTGGTAGGGAATTCCACATCCTTACTGCTCTTATGCCGCCTACACACGATCGGAATTCTCGTCGGAAAAAGTTATGATGGTTTTTCTGACGGAATTCCGCTCAAACTTGGCTTGCATACACACGGTCACACAAAATGTTGCTGAAATTCGACTGTCAAGAATGCGGTGACGTACAACACTATGACGGGCCTAGAAAATAAAGTTCAATGCTTCCAAGCATGAGGTTCTCCCCCTAGTGAGTAGATTGCATTAATATTTTTGACACCCAAATGCATTATTTTACATTTTTCTACATTAAACTTAATTTGCCATGTAGTTGCCCCTCCCCCCATTCATTTGTTCTTGTAAGGTTTCCACATCCTGCAGAGAAATTATTGCCCTGCTTAACTTTGTATTTTCCGCAAATACTGAGATTGAGCTGTTTATCCCATCCTCCAGATCGTTTATGAATAAAGTAAATAGGATTGGTCCCAGGACAGAACCCTGGGGACCCCGTTTTCCACACCGGACCATTCTGAGTACTCCCCATTTATCACCACCCTCTGAGCTCACCCCTGTAGCCAGTTTCCAAGCCATGTACTCACCCTATGGTCCATGCCAACAGACCTTAGCTTTTATAGTAAACGTTTGTGGGGAACTGTATCATTGACTAAGCATTTGTTTGTGATGTGAAACGCATTAGCTGTTCTTCTCTGTTTTCTATGCTTCAGATGTGACTGTTTTTGGATTTTAATCTTTCATTAAATATGCCTTCAGCAGTGTGTGGCCCTCCAGGATATTTCCTTCCGTCCTAATTCGAGCAGAGCTAACACCTGCAAGATTGTATAGGGCGGGTGTCTTCAACAGGTCTGGAGCATTTGAGCTGCAATTTCTCTTCCAAACTGTATTTAAATGCCTTTGCAAAATCCAGATACACCACGTCTACAGGCCTTCCTTTATCTAGATACACCACGTCTACGGGCCTTCCTTTATCTAGATACACCACGTCTACGGGCCTTCCTTCATCTAGATGCACCACATCTACGGGCCTTCCTTTATCGAGATACACCACGCCTACGGGCCTTCCTTTATCTAGATACACAACATCTATGGACCTTCCTTTATCTAGATACACCACATCTATGGGCCTTCCTTTATCTAGATACACCACATCTACGGGCCTTTCTTTATCTAGATACACCACGCCTACGGGCCTTTCTTTATCTAGATACACCACGTCTACGGGCCTTCCTTTATCTAGATACACCACGTCTACTGGCCTTCCTTTATCTAGATACACCACGTCTACGGGCCTTCCTTTATCCAGATACACCACATCTACGGGCCTTCCTTTATCCAGATACACCACGTCTACGGGCCTTCCTTTATCCAGATACACCACGTCTACGGGCCTTCCTTTATCTAGATACACCACGTCTACGGGCCTTCCTTTATCTAGATACACCACGTCTACGGGCCTTCCTTTATCTAGATACACCACGTCTACGGGCCTTCCTTTATCCAGATACACCACGTCTATGGGCCTTTCTTTATCTAGATACACCACGTCTACGGGCCTTCCTTTATCTAGATGGCAACTCACCTCCTCATAGAAGGTTAGTAGATTGGTTTGGCAAGAGCGATTCTTCATGAATCCATGCTGATTACTGCTAATGATACTGTTTTCACTACTAAAATCTTGTATATAGTCCCTTATTATCCCCTCCAAGAGTTTACATACTATTGATGTTAGGCTAGCTGATCTGTAATTCCCAGGGATGTATTTTGGCCTTTTTTTAAATATTGGTGCTACATTGGCTTTTCTCCAATCAGCTGATACCATTCCAGTCAGCAGACTGTTCATAAAAATTAGGAACAATGGTCTGGCAATTACTTGACTGAGTTCCTTAAGGACCCTCAGGTGTAAGCCATCTGGTCCTGGTCACTTATTTATGTTAAGTTTTTCAAGTCTATTTCTAATTCTATCCTCTGTTAGCCATGAGGGTGCTTTCTTTGACGTGTCATGAGGATAAACATTGCAGTTTTCGTTACCGAAGCCCCCCATTTCCCTTGTGAAGACCAAGTAGAAAAATGAATTCAATACCTTCACCATCTCTCCATCCTTAGTAACCAGATCCCTTTCATCATTCCTTATGAGACCAATATGATCTGACCTCCCTTTCTTACTATTTATATACTTAAAGAATTTCTTGGGATTTTATTTACTCTCCTCCACTATGTGCCTTTCGTGTTCTATCTTAGCCTCCCTGATTGCACCCTTACATTTCTTGTTGCATTCTTTGTAAAGTTGGAATGCTGATGATAACCCCTCAGCCTTGTATTGTTTGAAGGCCTTTTCCTTTGCTTTTATATGCATTTTTAAGTTGGAGTTAAGCCACCCAGGACTTTTATTAGCTCTTTGAAATGTATTTCCCATTGGGATGCACTGGCTAATGCCCTAATTTAATATTCTATTAAAGCATACCCATTTTTCCTCCGTGTTCTTTGTTCTTAAGATTGTATCGCATTTAGTACCTTCTAGCAGGGATCGTAGTTTAGGGAAATTGACTCTTTTGAAATTCAATGTCTTTGTATTCCCCTTATGCGTCTTAACTGTGTGATTTATACTAGAACTAATTGGCCTATGATCACTGTTTTGTAAATTTACATGTATTTCCACATCCAAGATCAGGTCTGTATTGTTGGTAATCAGTAGGTCTAGTAACACTTTTTTTCTTGTTGGTGAATTTACCATCTGACCCATGAAATTGTCCTCCAAGACATTTAGGAAATGGCAAGCTTTAGATGAATGCCTGGTTCCTTCCACCCAATCTATGTCTGGATAATTAAATTGCCCCATTATAATGACACTTCCCATCCTTGCCGCTAATCCAAATTGTGATAGGAGGCCCACCTCCCCCTCATCCCTCTGGTTAGGGGGCCTATAGCATACTCCCAGTATTACTTTGTTTCCTCCCTTTGCAGCTCTACCCATAGGGATCCCACCTCCTCCCTTGCTCCCTTAGTGATGTTGTCTCTCACATTCACTTGTACATCATTTTTGATATACAGGCATACCCCTCCCCCTTTTTTACCCTCTCTATCCCTGCGATATATATGGGAATACCCTTGAATTGTTGCCAGCCGATCATGAGAGCTGTTGAACCAGGTCTCTGAAATTCCTACAAAATCCAAATCCTCATAGTACATCAGTAGTTCTAGTTCTCCCATCTTGTCCGCCAGACTCCTGGCATTGGCGAACATGCCATGTAGTTTAGACCGGTCACATACTGTCTCCTTATTGGGTGTTGTGAGGTTGCATTACGACTTGTTAATTTAGGCATCCCTGAAGACGTTCATACGAAACGTACGTCGGAGCGTAACCCTGGTCATAAATTCTGCCAGGGTATATAAACTTATGAGTACAACTGTATGTGAAAAAAATGTAAAACATTAAATTTGGATACAACGTTACATGACTAAGTAATTTTCATTGAAAGTGCGACAATGCTGAAAATTGTCCTGGGCAGGAAGGGGGTGGAAGTGTCCGGTATTGAAGTGGTGAAGGGATACATTTTATTTTATAGAGGATTTAATAGGAGTAGCTCCTCCCTGCATGCATACTAATGAGATTACTTCAGGTGAATTAATTGCCATTCAACTAACGCTCGGTCCATCAATCATAGAGAGCGGATTCTCTATACCAGGGGTCTCCAAACGACGGCCCTCCAGTTGTTCAGGAACTACAATTCCCATAATGCCCAGTCATGTCTGTGAATGCCAGAGTTTTCTAATGCCTCATGGGACGTGTAGTTCCACAACAGCTAGAGGGCCATAGTTTGAAGATCCCGGTGTTCTGTCAAAAACTGTCTGGCCATCGGATAGTGTCCGCCCCGTACTGAGCAGGAGCAGCGCTATACGGTAGGAGAAGGAGACTCAGAAAGTCTCAGAAGAAGAACGGCGCCTGTGCACTGAGTTCAGGTTGAAGCCCCACCATCCAAGTGGACATACAATAGCAGTAACAGGGCCCCTCGCCACGCTTTGCTCACCACGCTTCGGGCACGGCCTTGCTTCGCTTGGATATTTTTAATTATAACTTTATGTCCACTTGGATGGCGGGGCTTGATCCTGGACTCGCGGCGCAGGCGCCGTTCATCTTCGGAGACCTTCGGCATCTCCTTGTCCTCCGTACTGAGCAAGCACAGTACTGGGCGTACACTATCCGACGGGGGACAGTATTCAACACAACACCGCCGGCTCTAGAGGATCCCAAAACAAGATGGGATTACGGTCCTGCTCATATTTTCTCCTCCTATGTGATGGATTACGCTTTCATGATTTCCACATGTACTAATAAAACACACAATACAGAACTCCAAATTGCCTTTATTTATAGATAAGACAATTAACATCAATGATGATTTCACACAATACTTCTATAAACTATTGTCAGATGCAATACACACAACACCTTGTTTCTATAAACCTCATATCATTGAGAAAGTTTCTACTGAAGGTAAAACTCAAAACCATACACTAATAATAAACACCAAACAAAGCTGTGCACACATTCACTGAACAAAAAAATACAAAATACGGAGAAAAAAAATGTAAATAGGTGATTTACATCCAACTTTATTATTGTCCATTGTAACTATGTATCATTACCACACTAATATATTATAATAATTGTCTGGGACAAGTTCCATCTCCGCTGGTTCTGTTTCCCAAAGCAACTAAGCAGATTATATTTTTTCTTTTTTTTTTTTCACACAGCTTAGAAAATTGAAACATAAAAGTTGATTGACAATTTTTTACTACCCCCCCCCCCACCCCCCCAACACCAGCACCAATGTGTGCATGTATGTATGCATATGCCGTGTCATGTGTTCAAAGCAAAAATGTGGCTTTTAACCTCTTCCCACTGGTCATTCCCATATATGTGGTCTCTTGGCGGGTGGTCTTTTTTAGTTTACAGAGCAAAAAATTTTAAAAGGACAGAGGTGATTAAATACCACCATAGAAAGCTCTATTTGTGGGATAAAAGGACATACAGTATCTCACAAAACTGAGTACACCCCTCACATTTTTGTAAATCTTTTCATGTGACAACACTGAAGAAATTACACTTGTCTACAATGTAAAGTAGTGAGTGTACAGCTTGTATAACAGTGTAAATTTGCCGTCCCCTCAAAATAACTCAACACACAGCCATTAATGTCTAAACCGCTGGCAACAAAAGTCAGTACACCCCTAAGGTCAAATGGCTAATTGGGCCCAATTAGCCATTTTCCCTCCCCGGTGTCATGTGACTCGTTAGTGTTGCAAGGTCTCAGGTGTGAATGGGGAGCAGGTGTGTTAAATTTGGTAAAGAAAAAAGAGAGAGGAAATCTGCGCTACAGTGTATAATAAACAGAATTATGTGATGCAGCAATTCTAGTACATACCCAAAGTGTTATATACGTGTAAAGAAAGAAAAAAAAGAAGAGAACTGCGCAATCCCTAATATTTCTATTAGGATATAAGCCACTCCACCTTAAGAGAAAGTGTTCCTTGTGGTCTATGATTTCAAAAAACAAATCTCATAACTAAATAAACCATAGAACATTGCTTATAACTAGTGAAATAAACATATGTATTAACCCTCGTACATTGTGAACCCAAAAATGAAATGTACAGTTCTGGGTCAATATATGCCAAAAATTCAGAACAGAAAAACATGTGAAGTAACATCCAACAGGACTAGAAAAATTATAAAAAATAATGAATCAACATAAATGTGATAATATAATAAAGTCCATTATGAGTCCACCTAAAGAAACACCCCGTGTTAAAGGGATCTGTCCAATCCTAAACCCTTCAGTCAACGTGAAGTAAAACCAGGTGCACCTCCACCAAACAAATAACAATAGCCCCTTACCAGATGCCCCAGTAAGGAGCGCTTTATCACAAATCAGGTCTGAAGATAGGTCAAACTTGAGCCATCCGAGTGGAACTCTTTATCGTAAACCAGATTAGGGGATACGCCAGTCATGAACCATCCAACAGAGGGAAAACGCTGTTTGAAGCAGGACTCAAATGTGTACCATTGGAGAATCAAAGAAGGTCCACCATAGTGAGGAAAAAATACTCCAGATAGTGTAAAATCATTTATTAAAACGCAAATGTAAAAAAAGAAATGCACTTACAAACATGAAAGAACATCGGGCATATCATCAAAATGGGCAAGCGTCGGCCGATCGCGAACTCCAATCGATATCCCTTCTGGTACCAGTTTACATGAGGCAAATAAGCGTGTCACGCCACCCAACGCGTTTCGTGAAAAATTCACGTCGTCTGGAGTACTTCACATGTTTTTCTGTTCTGAATTTTTGGCATATATTGACCCAGAACTGTACATTTCATTTTTGGGTTCACAATGTACGAGGGTTAATACATATGTTTATTTCACTAGTTATAAGCAATGTGCTATGGTTGAATGAATGAATGAATGAAATACTTATATAGCGCACAATGCGAACTGAATCGCCTCTAGGCGCTGTGGCTTATTTAGTTATGAGATTTGTTTTTTGAAATCATAGACCACAAAGAACACTTTCTCTTAAGGTGGAGTGGCTTATATCCTAATAGAAATATTAGGGATTGCGCAGTTCTCTTCTTTTTTTCTGTGTTAAATTTGGTGTTATCGCTCTCACTCTCTCATGCTGGTCACTGGAAGTCCAACATGGCACCTGATGGCAAAGAACTCTCTGAAGATCTGAAAAAAAAAGTATTGTTGCTCTACATAAAGATGGCCTAGGCTATAAGAATATTGCCAAGACCCTGAAACTGAGCTGCAAAATGGTGACCAAGACCATCAAGCGGTTTAACAGGACAGGTTCCACTCAGAACAGGCCTCACCTTGGTCGACCAAAGAAGTTGAGTGCACGTGCTCAGCGTCATATCATGTCCCCTCAAAATAACTCAACTCAAGAATTGTTGCTCTACATAAAGATGGTCTAGGCTATAAGAAGATTGCCAAGACCCTGAAACTGAGCTGCAAAATGGTGGCCAAGACCATCAAGCGGTTTAACAGGACAGGTTCCACTCAGAACAGGCCTCACCATGGCCGACCAAAGAAGTTGAGTGCACGTGCTCAGCTTCATATCACGTCCCCTCAAAATAACCCAACACGCAGCCATTAAATTCTAAACCACTGGCAACAAAAGTGAGTACACCCCTAAATGAAAATGTCCAAATTGGGCCCAAAGTGCCAATATTTTGTGTGGCCACCATTATTTTCCTGCTGCCTTAACCCTCTTGGGCATGGAGTTCACTAGAGCTGCACAGGTTGCCACTGGAGTCCTCTTCCACTCCTCCATGACAAAATCATGGAGCTGGTGGATGTTAGAGACCTTGCACTCCTCCACCTTCCGGTTGAGGATGCCCCACAGACAGGGCAGGACTTTGGGTGGCGGGGGCTCCTGGGCTTGAGTCACTTTCGGGCATTGATTTCAATGGACAGGGGCGTTGGAGGAGAGATGTATACACCGCTCCCACACTGCCCCAAAGATTCTGCTTGCACAACTTTTTCTCTCATCCTGCAAGTGCACTGCCCCAGTGTAAAAGCCCTCGGGCTTTCTCACTGGGGCTGCAGGTGAGGCAGTTTTCAGGAACTTGGCAGGAGCTATCTTAGCCCTAAAGCACCTGAAAAATGCCTCCAGTGTGAAAGTAGCATTAATCTCTCTCTTTGTATCCTTATTTGAAAACCAAGTAAAGATCTATAGTTAAAAAAATTAAAAATTGCAACTCATTTTCCTCCCAAAACCCCCAAGACACAATATTGGAGAGCTTGGCCTTTGTTGTAATTCAGAAAAATGTACGGATGGGCCTCTACTGTGCTGACTTTAACCACTTCCCACCCGGCCAATGCATATATACGGCCGGGTGGGAGCCGTCTACTTCTGATAGGACGTTCAGGAAAGTCCTTCAGAAGGACCAGGATCGCGCGCGCGCATGCCCGCGCAGCGGCGCGATCCCGATGTGCTCGTGTCACCCGGACACGGCGCATCTCAGATCGGCAGGAGGGCTCTGTGATTGGCCCTCCTGATCACATGATGGCTGTGTCAAATCACGGCCATCATGTGATGTAAACAAACAGCCGGTTGCTAGGCAATCAGCTCTCCTCTCCTCACACAGAAGTCATCGCTGAGGAGAGGAGAGCAGATCGTTGCAGCCGGCTGATGATCAGTGAGTATGAGCTGTTTTTTACAGCTTTTTACTCACTGATCACCAGTCTAGTGTCAACACACAACACACCACACAGTGTAAACACAGTCCCCACATATGGACCCAAAACACACATGTCCCCAAAACATACATGTCCCCAAATAATAAAAACACATGTCCCTAATAATAAAAACATGTCCCCCACATATGTCCCACTAAAATCACATGTCCCAATGATTATCTGCACACATATGTATGTGATCACCTGCACACATATGTACATGATCATTTGCGTACATATGTCCCTGATCACACAAACCAATTATTATACACTTAACGGAATTTTTTTTTTTACCAAAAACATGTAGCAGAATACATTTTGGCTTAAATTTATGACAAAATTTGATTTGATTGGATTTCTTTTAAAATAGAAAAAAGAAAATATTGTTTTTTTTTCCAAATTTCCGCTTTTTTTGCGCTTATATCGCAAAAAATAAAAAACAGAGTCGTGAATAAATACCAACAAAATAAAGCTCTATTTGTGCGAACAAAATGATAAAAATGTAATTTGGGTACAGTGTAGCACGACCGCGCAATTGTAATTGAAAGCGCGAGAGCGATGAAAGCTGAAAATTGGGCTGGGAAGGAAGGGGGCGAAAGTGCCCCGGTATTGAAGTGGTTAGAGGTGCAGGTTCCAGGAACATCTAATGGATTTTAGATTTAAGACTTTTTGAGTCACTGTTCTAGAACAAGTTTTGTCATTTTTTTTCCAGGTTAGTAAGCCGCTAAGTAGAAAAGCAGGCATCAGGCTCTCAATGATGGACAAATCCTGAACTTTACAGTAAGTGAACCATGGGAGCTTCCATTTCTTGTCAAGCTCACATTAGGCATTGATAAGGAGCCTCCATTGTCAGTTGTAGGAAAGGCAGCATATAGGATAAGGTATGGGCTTCAAGTTAAGGCCAATGTAAGATTCAGTCCGAACTTTGAGAGTTCGGGAACTGGGTGAACAAAACAGGTGGGTGTTCACCCACCCACTGAGCTGAACTTCTCACTGCAGCAAGGTGCCCTCCTCATGTTGAGGGCAAGGTAGCCTGGTATGGTTAAGGAGGGGGCTGCATGCTCACATCAGGGTCCAGTGTGAAATTTGAGAGGAAATCCTGTGTTGTTGTTTTTATTTATTTTTTTATTTTCGGTGAAGTTTCACCTCAAAAGCCAAAGCAGACCCTAAACAAGGATAAAGGTCTGCTTTTGATTTTGGGGGATCTTACTATTTTGTGTTTTTTTTTTTTTTGTGTTTTTTTGTGGGGTTCGCCCTTAAATTCATTAGCAGAGTCTCATGTAGGAAAAGGGTCTAATATGTATTTTTGGTGAGTTAATGATTGCTGTTTATTTTTGGCATTTAACTCAATGTTTTTCCTCAAATAACATTTACTTTCTAAAAATAAATATTAAAAAAAAGTGGGCTTCCTACCAAAATCTATACCAAACATTTAACTGGGGCTTAAAGAGGAAGTAAACTCTCCCACTCTGATGCTTCTCTTCATTTAGTCCATTATAATAAGTCATTATCAGACTATAGCCACTGTAATCCAGCCCAAATCACATATTAGTTACTGTTTAAAGAAACTTAAAAAAACTTGTTTCCATATGTTAGGCAGCGCCATCTTAAGTATTGTTTTCTGAGTCCACAGTGGAGTGTATTTCCGCCCTTACATTGAGCACTTCCTGTACTGTTAATCAAGCCTCCTTCTCAATACAACGTTTCTATGGCAACCCTGCTTCCCTGTTCATAGCTGACTTGTTTATTTCATAGTATTTACTTGTGCCGATGTCTAATGTTTCCCTTTGTCAGACTTATATCAGCTTCAGCTGATAAAACTGCAGTATTGGCTGGAGTTTAGACTGTATGTGAGGTCACATGGTCACATGGTGTGTAGGAGGAAGCTCTGAGTGATTAGCAGAGTTCAGTGTTGTGCCGTAGGAAGTCCTGATAACAGATAGATAAGACATAGAGAGTGTGCCGTAAATCAGGGTAGATCTGGGCATGCTCAGTGACTTCATTCTACAGAACAACAAGGATTACAACAATACTAAGCAAGTAAGGAGATATCTACAAGCAGTGCTCATTAGGGGTTTTTTATGCTGATTTACATGGGACAAAGTTGTGGGGGAGGGTTTACAACCACTTTAAGTGGTTAAGCATTATTAAAAGAGCTGCTCCCCACCAAATTAAACTTGTAAAAACATTTTTTGGGGGATTGATTCATGTCCAGTCAGGACCATGCCCAGCATCCCAAGCCCTTGATGTGACAATCCCTTGCCTATTAGCCTTGAAAATGGCCAAAAAATGATTTTAAAGAGTCAAATTGACTAATGGGATTAGCCATCCTGTGAACTGAACCCAGGTACGTTTGGCTCATGAATAGTAATGAACAGAAATTCCTCATTTAGGCTCTTATGCAGGCCATACACGGTCGATTTTCGAACAAATTTTCTTTTGAAAATCAGAAAATTCATTTTTTTTGTGATCCGATGTTGCCACCATTGATTTTCGAAAATTCGGCCGACCAAGCCTTCAATTTCACCTCATGTTGTTACAGAAAAGAATTTTCTTGGCTGGGAATCTTCTTTTCTCTCCGTAAATTTTCTTTTATCTCCGTAAATTTTCTTTTATCTCCGTAAATTTTCTTTTATTATTACATTTCTCGCACGATTCTCCCATCATTGATTAGAAAATCATTTGTTTTTCTAAAATTTTCCAACATGTCCGATTTCTCAAATTTTATTTAAGCACGAAAATCGCCTGTTGCTGCCGCCCCGCTAATGGTGCAAAATTCATACGAAAATTCTTTGATACGATTTTCGAAAGAAAATTCTTTCGAAATTCGAACCGTGTATGGCCGGCATTATTTGCTAAATGCTAATCATTGGTTTCAACGTTCCCTCTTTTTGTCTCCGTTATACAAAAGATCACCTGAAATCTCTCCTTCAGCTTGGAACTGGCCTGAATAATGGTGAGAGCCTCAGCAGTTGGGCAAAGCAACACAAAGAACCAAACAATTTTGGGCACCAGGTCTATAGATTCATATAGAGATGACACAGCATAATAACCACACAAATGAAACGATACATGAACTGCAAGAAAGAGTAACATTGTTCTCGTTGCATTGATGAGGGCCTGGAATTTAGGGTCTTTAAACTTCGAATTTGTGTCTTTGATTTTCCACATATGTCTTACAAGAATAAATATTGTGACCATGAGAGAAAGGAGGGTGAGAATAAATGGTAAATAAATACAAAGAATCTCCCCCATTCTATAAAAGCATTCAATAAACAGAGCCCCCCAAGTAATCATAGAATCATTGGTTGAATTCCCCATAGATTGTTCATGAAGAGTCACAGAAGTCTCCCAGATTGATGGGATACTGAAGAGAAACGATCCCATGGCTGATGATAACAGAAGCTTAGGGAGGAATGTTGTGATCGCCCTCTTCACCCAAACCAAGACAACAAATCGGAGGTTGGAGATGGCCGAGCAGTAGTAAGCACAGAGGAAGGCAGTCAACCAATAGTTAAAGTAGCCAAGAGTATGGAGAGAAAAATAAGAGGTCAAGAGAACTTCTTTCGCAAAAAACTTCTGGAGAGATGCAAGGATTATCACAACCTCCATTATTAAAAATAGCTGTAGAAGGACATTCACCAGTCCTTTGGTCAGGTGAATCAGATCACACGGTTTTATTTTCTGCCTGCTTTTCAATTTAGCAATAAATATGTACAGGTTCAAAGCAATTCCAGTGCTACTTTCTATCATAACTATAATTATTAATCCAATATACAGCGGAGGGACCATGACGTGTTCAAAAATAGATGTTGCCTCTATCCACCAAAGGATGCCTTCAAAATCCAGGTGTGCGACGTTTCCTCGGTATTTCACTAAGTGACACAAAGATTTTGCAGCCAATATATTAATATAGAGCGGTATTGAAATCTGAAGGTAGTGAGATGAAGCAGCACAGAAACATGCAAATAGTAGGTGGCTTCTATGTCCTTGATTTAAATTGTAAAGATAAAACTGATTTTCATACTGTTCCCTGCTGTGCAGACTCATTACAAAAAAAAAAAAAAAAAAGAAAGATCCATTAAATGATGTTTGCTCATTTGTTAACACATCAAAGTTCTGTTGAAATCTCTCTTTAAACCGAAAAAAATGTTTCTAACATTTGCCATGCTTAGATAACAAAGCAAGAAACCCCACTAACCCATATAAATCCATACCTACTAATCATTTCATCTCCCGACTATTGCAAGTCTTTGCTAAGAGACTTGCCAATAAATAGAGTCAGTCAGTTGCAAAAATGGCGCTACCAGAATCATATTCTTAATGAATACATTTCCTAAACCTTTCTAATTCAGGCAATCTCTGATATAATTTTTATAAGAAATAAAGCCAAATAATTTAGATGTTATTTTATTTTCTTGCAAAACCCCCATTATTATCGTGACTTCCTTTTTTTCTCTCTATACATTCTAAAAGGTACTATTTAGGGCTTTTTTTCTCAGACAATCGGTACAGGAACTCAACCATGCCCCCACTGCCCTGCCCTGCCCTGCCCTGCCCTGCCCCGCCCTTCCCTGCCCCGCAGAGGGAGAGCACATTGTACGAAAGGGTGAGTGTGGCCAAATTGCACCAACAATGGGAGAGCCTTACAGAGACATTGTTAAATACCATACATGCATTATGAAGTACACTATATACAGAGAGCAGGGTTCAGGAGTGTGCTACATACATGGTGCAGAACTCAGGAATGTGTTATGTACGGGGTGACCTCATTATCCCCTCCCTCTTCATCGCTGGAACAAACCTGGCAGTATGCTGCAGCTTGTGGAACATGACTGCCAGATTGCTGTCCTTCTTGAGCATCCCCTCTCTCTGCACTCACGCTACTGCCTTCCTCTAGCTGAGCATCATCATCAGAGCCTACAAAACACTGGACATCCTCCTGGAGCATGTACCCAACACTGTGCTCAAACAGTTCAGGGACTCCTTAGGAGGACGTGGTGGGTCTAGGGAAGGAGTCACTGATGATGACATTGAGAGGAGGGAAGACGATGCGTTGGCAGCTGCTTTGCTAGTACGAGACTGGGTGAGAGAGGATGAGGAGGATGAAGAGGGCTTGGTCATCCACTCTACCAAGTCTTCGGCATGATGCGGCTCAACACGTCCAGCTGCCGAAAAGAAGGACAAGCGTGTCCCATGGCCACGTGCTGATGATGACAATGTACCGCGTCCATGACCAGCACTGTTGTCTCTAGACACAGAGCCTGCTTGCCCTCTTTTATTGGCTCGCGCCTGTCTGCCTCTCCTTGTTGGCCTTCCAGACATGGTAATGGCCTGAAGGGAGATGGGAAAACCAGCAATTGGGTAGTGTATATTGTGCTGGAGGCACACTACACCCACTAACTCCTGCAGATGCCTTTATTATAGAACAGGAATTAAAGGGTAGATACTGGTGTATACTGTGCTGTGCTGGAGGCACACAACATCAACTAACTCCTGCAGATGGCTCAATTAGAGAAGAGCTATATAGGTGGATATAATGGTGTATAGCGCGGTCAGGGCACGCAGACAACACGCACAATCTCCTACAACTAACTGCAAGCTCTATTAGAGAAGAGCAATATAGCTAGCTATATAGGTGAATATAGCGGTGTATACTGCGGTCAGGGCACGCAGACAACACCCATTACAGAAGAGCAAGAACGCAAAATCGTCCGATAACGAACGGTGTATACTGTGTTGAAGGTACACAGAGAACACCCACTAACTCCTACAGACGCCAACACACTACACAAGGCCGCCGCGCTGGCGGCCTTATATAGTGTGGGGCGTGTACTACACAGCCTGAGCTATGATTGCCCATAGGCATCCTGCCTGTGGCCAATCATGGCTCTCCTCGCTGCCGGCGCTGTGATTGGCCAAGCATGCGGGGTCACAGTGCATGCTTGGCCAATCGTGAGCCAGCAATGCACTGCGATGGTGCGGTGCATTGTGGGCCGTGAGCGCCACACAAATTAGGCACAAATGGCCCATAATGTTCGGTATCCGCCGAACGTGCAAACAGCTGATGTTCGAGTCAAACGTATGTTCGACTCGAACACGAAGCTTATCCCTACTATTGATGTTAGGCTAACTGGTCTGTAATTCCCAGGGATGTATTTTGGCCCTTTTTTAAATATTGGTGCTACTTTGGCTTTTCTCCAATCAGCTGGTACCATTCCAGTCAGTAGACTGTTCGTAAAAATTAGGAAAAATGGTCTGGCAATTACTTGACTGAGTTCCTTAAGGACCCTCGGGTGTAAGCCATCTGGTCCCGGTGACTTATTTCAGTTAAGTTTTTCCAGTCTATTTCTAATTCTATCCTCTGTTAGCCATGAGGGTGCTTTCTTTGACGTGTCATGAGGATAAACATTGCAGTTTTGGTTACTGAAGCCCCCCATTTCCCTCGTGAAGAGAAAAATAAATTCAATACCTTTGCCATCTCTCCGTCTTTAGTAAACAGATCCCTTTCATCATTCCTTATGAGACCAATATGATCTGACCTCCCTTTCTTACTATTTATATACTTAAATAATTTCTTGGGATTTTATTTACTCTCCTCCGCTATGTGCCTTTCGTGTTCTATCTTAGCCACCCTGATTGCACACTTACATTTCTTGTTGCATTCTTTGTAAAGTTGGAATGCTGATGATGACCCCTCAGCCTTGTATTTTTTGAAGGCCTTTTCCTTTATATGCATTTTTACATTGGAGTTAAGCCACCCAGGATTTTTATTAGCTCTTTCAAATGCATTTCCCATTGGGATGCACTGGCTAATACCCTAATTTAATATGCAATTAAAGCATACCCATTTTTCCTCCGTGTTCTTTGTTCCTAAGAATTTATCTCATTTAGTACCTTCTAGCAGGGATTGTAGTTCAGGGAAGTTGACTCTTTTGTATTCCCCTTATGCTTCTTAATTGTGTGATTTATACTAAAACTAATTGACCTATGATCACTGTTTCCTAAATTTCCACGTTTTTCCACATCCGTGATCAGGTCAGTGTTGTTGGTAATCAGTAGGTCTAGTAACACTTTTTTTCTTGTTGGTGCATTTACCATCTGACCCATGAAATTGTCCTCTAAGACATTGAGGAAATGGCAAGCTTTAGATAATTGTGCAGTTCCTTCCACCCAGTCTATGTCTGGATAATTAAATTGCCCCATTATAATGACACTTCCCATCCTTGCCGCTAATCCAAATTGTGATAGGAGGTCCACCTTCCCCTCCTCCCTCTGGTTAGGGGGCCTATAGCATACTCCCAGTATTACTTTGTTTCCTCCCTTTGTAGCTTTACCCATAGGGATTCCACCTCCTCCCTTGCTCCCTTAGTGATGTTGTCTCTCACATTCACTTGTACATCATTTTTGATATACAGGCATACCCCTCCACCTTTTTACCCTCTCTATCCCTGCGATATATATGGGAATACCCTTGAATTGTTGCCAGCCAATCATGAGAGCTGTTGAACCAGGTCTCTGAAATTCCTACAAAATCCAAATCCTCATAGTACATCAGTAGTTCTAGTTCTCCCATCTTGTCCACCAGACTCCTGGCATTGGCGAACATGCCATGTAGTTTAGACAGGTCACATACTGTCTCCTTATTGGGTGTTGTGAGGTTGCATTACGACTTGTTAATTTAGGCATCCCTGAAGACGTTCATATGAAACGTACGTCGGAGTGTAACCCTGGTCATAAATTCTGCCAGGGTATGTAAACTTATGAGCACAACTGTATGTGAAAAAAATTTAAAACATTAAATTTGGATACAAGGTTGCGTGACTAAGTAATTTTCATTGAAAGTACGACAATGCTGAAAATTGTCCTGGGCAGGAAGGGGGTGGAAGTGTCCGGTATTGAAGTGGTGAAGGGATACATTTTATTTTATAGAGGCTTTATTAGGAGTAGCTCCTCCCTGCATGCATATTAATGAGATTACTTCAGGTGAATTAATTGCCATTCAACTAACGCTCCAAACGACGGCCCTCCAGTTGTTCAGGAACTACAATTCCCATCATGCTTAGTCATGCCTGTAAATGCCAAAGTTTTCTAATGCCTCATGGGACGTGTAGTTCCACAACAGCTAGAGGGCCGTAGTTTGAAGATCCCAGCGTTCTGTCAAAAACTGTCCGGCCATCGGATAGTGTCCGCCCCTTACTGAGCAGGAGCAGCGCTATACGGTAGGAGAAGGAGACTCAGAAAGTCTCAGAAGAAGAACGGCGTCTGTGCACTGAGTTCAGGTTGAAGCCCCACCATCCAAGTGGACATACAGTAGCACATAGTAACAGGGCCCCTCGCCACGCTTCGTTTGCCACGCTTCGGGCACGGCCTTGCTTCACTTGGATATTTTTAATTCTAACTCTATGTCCACTTGGATGGCGGGGCTTGATACTGGACTCACGGCGCAGGCGCCGTTCATCTTCGGAGACCTTCGGCATCTCCTTGTCCTCCGTACTGAGCAAGCGCACTACAGGGCGGACAATATCCGACGGGGGACAGTATTCAACACAACACCGCCGGCTCTAGAGGATCCCAAAACAAGATGGGATTATGGTCCTGCTCATATTTTCTCCTCCTATGTGATGGATTACGCTTTCATGATTTCCACATGTAATAATAAAACACACAATACAGAACTCCAAATTGCCTTTATTTATAGATAAGACAGTTAACATCAATGATGATTTCACACAATACTTCTATAAACTGTTGTCAGATGCAATACACACAACACCTTGTTTCTATAAACCTCATATCATTGAGAAAGTTTCTACTGAAGGTAAAACTCAAAACCATACACTAATAATAAACACCAAACAAAGCTGTGCACACATTCACTGAACAAAAAAATACAAAATACGGAGAAAAAAAATGTAAATAGGTGATTTACATCCAACTTCATTATTGTCCATTGTAACTATGTATCATTACCACACTAATATATTATAATAATTGTCTGGGACAAGTTCCATCTCCGCTGGTTCTATTTCCCAAAGCAACTAAGCAGATTATATATATATTTTTTTTTTTTCACACAACTTAGAAAATTGAAACATAAAAGCTGATTGACAATTTTTTACTACCCCCCCCCCCCCCCAACACCAGCACCAATGTGTGCATGTATGTATGCATATGCTGTGTTATGTGTTCAAAGCAGAAATGTGGCTTTTAACCTCTTCCCACTGGTCATTCCCATATATGTGGTCTCTTGGCGGGTGGTCTTTTTTAGTTTGCAGAGCAAAAATTTTTAAAAGGACAGAGGGGATTAAATACCACCAAAAGAAAGCTCTATTTGTGGGAAAAAAGGACATACAGTATCTCACAAAAGTGAGTACACCCCTCACATTTTTGTAAATCTTTTCTTCAATCTTTTCATGTGACAACACTGAAGAAATGACACTTGAGTGTACAGCTTGTATAACAGTGTCAATTTCCTGTCCCCTCAAAATAAATCAACACACAGCCATTAATGTCTAAACCGCTGCCAACAAAAGTCAGTACACCCCTAAGGTCAAATGGCTAATTGGGCCCAATGAGCCATTTTCCCTCCACGGTGTCATGTGACTCATTAGTGTGGCAAGGTCTCAGGTGTGAATGGGGAGCAGGTGTGTTAAATTTGGTGTTATCGCTCTCACTCTCTCATACTGGTCACTGGGAGTCCAACATGGCACCTGATGGCAAAGAACTCTCTGAAGATCTGAAAAAGAAGAACTTTTGCTCTACATAAAGATGGCCTAGGCCAGTCATGGCGAACCTTGGCACTCCAGATGTTTTTGAACTACATTTTCCATGATCCTCCACTGCACTGGAGAGTGAATGAGCATCAAGGGAAATGTAGTTCCAAAACATCTGGGGTGCCAAGGTTCACCATCACTGGCCTAGGCTATAAGAAGATTGCCAAGACCCTGAAACTGAGCTGCAAAATGGTGGCCAAGACCATTAAGTGGTTTAACAGGACAGGTCCCACTCAGAACAGGCCTCACCATGGTCGAGCAAAGAAGTTGAGTGCACGTGCTCAGCGTCATATCATGTCCCCTCAAAATAACTCAACACAGACATTAATGTCTAATCCGCTGGCAACAAAAGTCAGTACACCCCTAAATGAAAATGTCCAAATTGGGCCCAAAGTGCCAATATTTTGTGTGGCCGCCATTAGTTTCCTGCTGCCTTAACCCTCTTGGGCATGGAGTTCACTAGAGCTGCACAGGTTGCCACTGGAGTCCTCTTCCACTCCTCCATGACAAAATCATGGAGCTGGTGGATGTTAGAGACCAGGCACTTCTCCACCTTCCGGTTGAGGATGCCCCACAGACAGGGCAGGACTTTCGGGCATTGATTTCAATGGACAGGAGCATTGGAGGAGTGATGTATACACCGCTCCCGCACTGCCCCAAAGATTCTGCTTGCAGAACTTTTTCTCTCATCCTGCATGCGCACCGCCCCAGTGTGAAAGCCCTCTGGCTTTCTCACTGGGGCTGCAGGTGAGGCAGTTTTCAGGAACTTGGCAGGAGCTATCCCTAGCCCTAAAGCGCCTGAAAAATGCCTCCAGTGTGAAAGTAGCATTAATCTCTCTCTTTGTATCCTTATTTGAAAACCAAGTAAAGATCTATAGTTAAAAAAATAAAAAAATTGCAACTCATTTTCCTCCCAAAACCCCCAAGACACAATATTGGAGAGCTTGGCCTTTGTTGTAATTCAGAAAAATGTACGGATGGGCCTCTACTGTGCTGACTTTAACCACTTCCCACCCGGCCAATGCATATATACGGCCGGGTGGGAGCCGTCTACTTCTGATAGGACGTTCAGGAACGTCCTTCAGAAGGACCAGGATCGCGCGCGCGCGTGCCCGCGCAGCGGCGCGATCCCGATGTGCTCGTGTCACCCGGACACGGCGCATCTCAGATCGGCAGGAGGGCTCTGTGATTGGCCCTCCTGATCACATGATGGCTGTGTCAAATCACGGCCGTCATGTGATGTAAACAAACAGCCGGTTGCTAGGCAATCAGCTCTCCTCTCCTCACACAGAAGTCATCGCTGAGGAGAGGAGAGCAGATCGCTGCAGCCGGCTGATGATCAGTGAGTATGGGCTGTTTTTTACAGCTTTTTACTCACTGATCACCAGTCTAGTGTCAACACACAACACACCACACAGTGTAAACACAGTCCCCACATATGGACCCAAAACACACATGTCCCCAAAACATACATGTCCCCAAATAATAAAAACACATGTCCCTAATAATAAAAACATGTCCCCCACATATGTCCCACTAAAATCACATGTCCCAATGATTATCTGCACACATATGTACGTGATCACCTGCACACATCTGTACATGATCATTTGCGTACATATGTCCCTGATCACACAAACCAATTATTATACACTTAACGGAATTTTTTTTTTTTACCAAAAACATGTAGCAGAATACATTTTGGCTTAAATTTATGACAAAATTTGATTTTATTGGATTTCTTTTAAAATAGAAAAAAGAAAATATTGTTTTTTTTTCCAAATTTCCGCTTTTTTGCGCTTATATCGCAAAAAATAAAAAACGGAGTCGTGAATAAATACCAACAAAATAAAGCTCTATTTGTGCGAACAAAATGATAAAAATTTCATTTGGGTACAGTGTAGCACGACCGCGCAATTGTCATTGAAAGCGTGAGAGCGATGAAAGCTGAAAATTGGGCTGGGAAGGAAGGGGGCGAAAGTGCCCCGGTATTGAAGTGGTTAAAGGTGCCGGTTCCAGGAACATCTAATGGATTTTAGATTTAAGACTTTTTGAGTCACTGTTCTAGAACAAGTTTTGTCATTTTTGTTCCAGGTTAGTAAGCCGCTAAGTAGAAAAGCAGGCACCAGGCTCTCAATGATGGACAAATCCTGAACTTTACAGTAAGTGAACCATGGCAGCTTCCATTTCTTGTCAAGCTCACATTAGGCATTGATAAGGAGCCTCCATTGTCAGTTGTAGGAAAGGCAACATATAGGATAAGGTATGGGCTTCAAGTTAAGGCCAATGCAAGATTCAGTCCGAACTTTGAGAGTTCGGGAACTGGGTGAACAAAAGTTCAGTGTTGTGCCATAGGAAGTCCTGATAACTGATAGATAAGACATAGGGAGTGTGCCTTAAATCAGGGGAGATCTGGGCATGCTCAGTGACTTCATTCTACAGAACAACAAGGATTACAACATTACTAAGCAAGTAAGGAGATATCTGCAAGCAGTGTTCATTAGGATTTTTTATGCTGATTTACATGGGACAAAGTTGTGGGGGAGGGTTTACAACCACTTTAAAGCGGGAGTCCACCGTTTTTTTTTTTTAAGCCAGCAGCTACAAATACTGCAGCTGCTAACTTTTAAAATAATGACACTCACCCGCCCAGCGCGCCCCCGCGATGTCGGCACCCCAAAGCCGATCTCTCGATCGTCTCTCGGGTGCTGCCGCCGCCATCTTGGGTATGGGAATCAGGAAGTGGAGCCTTGCGGCTTCATTTCCCGGTTCCCTACTGCGCATGCGCAAGTCGCACTGTGCAATAAGGATGGTCCCCGCTGTCTCTGGGATCCGTGTGTTTCCCAGCAGGCAGCGGGGGACCTTCGAAAAGTAGATTCTGCGGAAAGGGGCGTACCTTCTGCAGAATCTACGCCGGAAGTGGGCGCAGATACCTGTACAGTACAGGTACCGGCACCCCGCTCCCCCATGTGGCACCGGAGGGGGGGAGGGTTCCAATGAGCGGAAGCTCCACTTTAGGGTGGACCTCTGCTTTAAGTGGTTAAGCATTATTAAAAGAGCTGCTCCCCACCAAAAGGAACTTGTAAAAACATTTTTTGGGGGATTGATTCATGTCCAGTCAGGACCATGCCCAGCATCCCAAGCCCTTGATGTGACAATCCCTTGCCTATTAGCCTTGAAAATGCCCAAAAAATTATTTTAAAGAGTCAAATTGACTAATGGGATTAGCCATCCTGTGAACTGAACCCAGGTACGTTTGGCTCATGAATAGTAATGAACAGTAATTCCTTATTGAGACTCTTATTTGCTAAATGCTAATTATTGGTTTCAACGTTCCCTCTTTTTGTCTCCGTTATACAAAAGATCACCTGAAATCTCTCCTTCAGCTTGGAACTGGCCTGAATAATGGTGAGAGCTTCAGCAGTTGGGCAAAGCAATGCAAAGAACCAAACAATTTTGGGCACCAGGTCTGTAGATTCATATAAAGGTGACACAGCATAATAACCACACAAATAAAATGATACATGAACTGCAAGAAAGAGTAACATTGTTCTCGTTGCATTGATGAGGGCCTGGAATTTAGGGTCTTTAAAATTCGAATTTGTGTCTTTGATATTCCACATATGTCTTACAAGAATAAATATTGTGACCATGAGAGAAAGGAGGGTGAGAATAAATGGTAAATACATACAAAGAATCTCCCCCGTTCTAAAAAAGCATTCAATAAACAGAACCTCCCAAGTAATCATAGAATCATTGGTTGAATTCCCCATAGATTGTTCACGAAGAGTCACAGAAGTCATCCAGATTGATGGAATATTGAAGAGAAACGATCCCATGGCTGATGATAACAGAAGCTTAGGGAGGAATGTTGTGATCACCCGCTTCACCCAAACCAAGACAACAAATCGGAGGTTGGAGATGGCCGAGCAGTAGTAGGCACAGAGGAAGGCGGTCGACCAATTGCTAAAGTAGCCAAGCGTACGGAGAGAAACATAAGAGGTCAAGAGAACTTCTTTCGCAAAAAACTTCTGGAGAGAGGCAAGGATTATCACAAAATCCATTATTAAAAATAGATGTAGAAGGACATTCACCAGTCCTTTGGTCAGGTGAATCAGATCACACGGTTTTATTTTCTGCCTGCTTTTCAATTTAGCAATAAATATGTACAGGTTCAAAGCAATTCCAGTGCTACTTTCTATCATAGCTATAATTATTAATCCAATATACAGCGGAGGGATCATGATGTGTTCAAAAATTGATGTTGCCTCTATCCACCAGAGGATGCCTTCAAGATCCAGGTGTGCGACGTTTCCTCGGTATTTCAGACAAAGATTTTGCAGCCAATATATTAATATAGAGCGGTATTGAAATCTGAAGGTAGTGAGATGAAGCAGCACAGAAACATGCAAATAGTCGGTGGCTTCTATGTCCTTGATTTAAATTGTAAAGATAAAACAGATTTTCATACTGTTCCCTGCTGTTCAGACTCATTACAAAAAAAAAAAAAAAAAAGAAGAAGAAAGATCCATTAAATGATTTTTTCTCATTTGTTAACACATCAAAGTTCTGTTGAAATCTCTCTTTAAACCGAAAAAAAAAAATTCTAACATTTGCCATGCTTAGATAACAAAGCAAGAAACCCCACTAACCCATATAAATCCATACCTACTAATCATTTCATCTCCCGACTATTGCACGTCTTTGCTAAGAGACTTGCCAATAAATAGAGTCAGTCAGTTGCAAAAATGGCGCTACCAGAATCATATTCTTAATGAATACATTTCCTAAACCTTTCTAATTCAGGCAATCTCTGATATCATTTTTATAAGAAATAGAGCCAAATAATTTAGATGTTATTTTATTTTCTTGCAAAACCCCCATTATTATCGTGACTTCCTTTTTTTCTCTCTATACATTCTAAAAGATACTATTTAGGGATTTTTTTCTCAGCCCTTGTACACACGGTCGGAGCTTCCGACGGACCGTTTTGTCGGATATTCCGACTGTGTGTGGTCTCCATCGGACTGTTTCCGTCGGATACTCAGACGGACCAAGTTTTGAAACTTCTTGGTAGCATTGATTGTTTCTAAAGTTGCCATAACAACGGGCGGCGACGGAGGAAGGTCCAGCCCCGTTGTTATGGCAAAAGCACAGTACTGCCCACAAACTCCTGGGAAATGATGTGTCATCATTTCCAAGAAGCACAGGCGAGGGAGGAAGTCCCGAGGAGCTCCGCGGACCAGGAAGTGGCAGATTACGAGGACTACATAGCAACAGGGCGTTTAGGGTAAGTATAAAAAAATTTTTGTTTATAGGTTAAAAGGAGTCTTTTAACCACCTGACATCCGCGCTATGGCCGAATGACAGCCACAGCACGGATGTGAATTCCCGGAAGCCGTAATATGACGACCACCCCTGTGCACGCTCCCTGCGCGCGCTGTGATCACCGAGTCCCTAAGACTCGGTTGATCACCGATCTGAGTAAGGGGCCGGTCCCGGCCCCTTATCCCATGATCAGCTGTCAGCCAATGACAGCTGATCACATGATCAAAACAAAAGCTCGGTGATTGTTTTTTTTTTCTCCTCACGCTGACAGCAGAGGAGAAAAAAAAAGCCGATCACTGACTCCCCTTAAAAAGGAACATCAGTCCCTAAAAGGAAGAGGCAATTGTGCCTCATTTATAGAGTCTAAGTGCCCACAAGTGTCACCTATCGATGCCCACCAGTGGTGCCAATCAGTGCCACCTAGAAGTGCTGCCTATCAGTGTAACCAATCAGTTCCTATCACTGCCACCCATTAATGCCCATCACTGCCAACCATCAGTGCCCATCACTGCCACCCATCAGTGCCCATCACTGCCACCCATCAGTGCCCATCACTTCCACCCATCGGTGCCCATCAGTGCCACCTCATCAGTGTACATCAATGATGGACAAAAATGACCTGTTATAAAATTTAAAAAAAAAAAAAAAAAAAACCCAGGTGGTCAAATACCACCAAAAGAAAGCTATATTTGGGGGAAACAAATGATAATTTCATTTCATTTGGGTACAGTGTTGTATGACCGCGCAACTGTCATTCAAAGTGTGACAGCGTTGAAAGCTGAAAATTGGTTTGGATAGGAGGGGGGGGGGGGGGGGGTTTAAGTGCCCAGTAAGCAAGTGGGTAAAGGAAAAAAAAATAGGGTGGAACTCCGTTTTAAGCTCATTTTGCTGAATGCTAATTATTGGCTCCACCATCAGTTCTTTGTGTTTCTGTGCAGCAAAAAAATACCTGCAATCTCTCCCTCAGCTTGGAACTGGCCTGAATAATGGTGAGAGCCTCAGCAGATGGGCAAAACAACAAAAAGAACACGCTAACACTGGGCACCAAGTCTGCAAATTCAAGTAATAAAAATACATGGGCTCCAAGAAAAAACACCATTGTTCTTGTTGCATTAATGAGAGCCTGGAGTTTAGGGCTTTTAAAATGAGAATTGGTACCTTTGCTATTCCACATATGTCTTACAAGAATAAATATTGTGACCATGAGAGAGAGGAGGGTGAGAATAAATGGTAAATAGATGCCAAGACTGCTTTTTCATAAAAATGGTTAATAAAGAACTTTCCATTGATAATCATAGAATTATTGGATGAATTCTGGATGGAGTGTTCACGAGGAGTCACAGAAGTCACCCAGATTGATGGGAAATTTAAGAGAAACGATCCCATGGCTGATAATAACAGAAGCTGTGGGAGGAATGTTGTGATCGCCCTCTTCACCCAAACCAAGATAACGAGTCAGAGGTTGGAGATGGCCGAGCAGTAGAAGGCACAGAGGAAGGCGGTCAATCAATAATTAAAGAATACAAGCATATGAAAAGAAATAAAGGCGGCCAAAAGACATTGTTTCTCAAAAAACTGCTGGAAACATACAAGGTTTGTCATAACCTCCATTGCCAAATATAGCTACAGGACTAGGGATGAGCTTCGTGTTTGAGTCGAACATACGTTCGACTCGAACATCGGCTGTTCGCCCGTTCGGCGAATTCAGAACGTTATGGGCCGTTCGCACCAAATTCGTGTGGCGCTCACGGCCCACGATGCACTGCGTCATCACTGGCGCTGTGATTGGCCAAGCATCACAGTGGGGTCACAGTACATGCTTGGCCAATCACAGCGCCAGCAGCGAGGAGAGCCATGATTGGCCACAGGCAAGATGCCTGTGGCCAATCATAGCTCAGGCTGTGTAGTACACGCCCCACACTATATAAGGCCGCCAGCGCCGCGGCCTAGTGTAGTGTGTTGGCGTCTGAAGCAGTTAGTGGGTGTTCTGTGTACCTTCAACACAGTACACACCGATCGTTTTCGGCCGATTTTCGATCTTGTTGTTGTGTAGTGGTTGTTGTCTGTGTGCCCTGACCGCAGTATACACCGCTATATTCACCTCACATATATAGCTAGTGATCTATCTTTTATAATAGAGCTTGCAGTCAGTAGTGTTAGGAGCTTGTGCGTGCTGTCTGCGTGCTCTGTACCCAGTACACACCGCTATATCCAGCTACATAGCTCTTCTCTATTTGAGCCCACTTGCCATCTGCAGGAGTTATTGGAAGTTGTGTGTGCCTCCAGCACAGCACAGTATACATCTGTATATACCCCTTTATCTCTGGTGTTCTATAAAAAAGGCATCTGCAGGAGTTTGTGGGTTTTTTGTGCCTCCAGCACAATATACACCTGTATCTACCCTTTATTGCTGTTCTCTAATAGAGCCATCTGCAGGGCTTAGTGGGTGTTGTGTGACTCAATTACAGTATACCCCTTTATCTCTGGTGTTCTATAATAAAGGCATCTGCAGGAGTTAGTGGGTGTTGTGTGACTCCAGCACAATATACACCTGTATCTACCGTTTATTGCTGTTCTCTAATAGAGCCACCTGCAGGGCTTAGTGGGTGTTGTGTGACTCCATTACACTGCTGTTTTACCCAACTCCCTTCAGGCCATTACCATGTCTGGAAGGCCAGCAAGGAGAGGCAGACAGGCGCGAGCCAATAAAAGAGGGCAAGCAGGCTCTGTGTCTAGAGACAACAGTGCTGGTCGTGGACGCGGTACATTGTCATCAGCACGTGGCCATGGGACACGCTTGTCCTTCTTTTCGGCAGCTGGACATGTTGAACCGCAACATGCCAATGATTTGGTAGAGTGGATGACCAAGCCCTCTTCATCCTCCTCATCCTCTCTCACCCAGTCTCAGGGTACTAGCAAAGCAGCTGCCAACGCATTGTCTTCCCTCCTCTCAATGTCATCATCAGTGACTCCTTCCCTAGACCCACCACGTCCTCCTGAGGAGTCTCCTGAACTCTTTGAGCACAGTGTTGGGTACATGCTCCAGGAGGATGGCCAGTGTTTTGTGGGCTCTGATGATGACACTCAGCTAGAGGAAGGCAGTACCATGAGCGCAGAGAGAGGGGATGCTCAAGAAGGACAGCAATCTGGCAGTCATGTTCCACAAGCTGCAGCATACTGCCAGGTTTACTACAGCGATGAAGAGGGAGGGGATGATGAGGGCACTGACTCCACGTGGGTGCCTGGAAGGAGAGAGGAGGAGGAGGCACATGTCCAACGAGGCAGGATGCCCTCCGGGGGCCAGCTTAGGGGCAGCACGCCGACTGAATCACACCGCAGAGCTCCGCCTGTGCAGGGCGCTGCCTCTGCGCGTTATTCTAAAAGTTCTTTGGTGTGGGCCTTTTTTGAGACGAGTGCATCAGATCGCACCGCTGCTATTTGCAACATATGTCTCAAGCGTATCTCGCGTGGCCAAAACATCAGCCGCTTGGGCACCACATGCTTGACCAGGCATATGTTGACCTGCCATGCAGCTCGTTGGCAAGCGTACCTCAAAGACCCACACCAAAGAACAAAGCGGACCTCTCCTTGCTCCTCATCAGCTGGCATCTCCAACCCCACTAGACCTTCAGTCCTCTCTGAAACCTGCTCTGAGAGGAATGAAGGTGTAGAATTAGGTGTGTCACAGCCAAGTGCTTCCGGGAACTCTGCTAGCAGTACACCCACGTCCGATTATAGCAGGCAAATGTCCCTGCCCCAGCTGCTGGACCGGCGAAAGAAGTTCACTCCCAGCCATCCACATGCCCAGCGGTTGAATGCTAGCTTGGCTAAATTGCTAGCACTTCAACTGCTGCCTTTTCAGTTGGTAGACTAGGCGCCCTTCCGTGAGTTTGTACAATGTGTGGTTCCTCAGTGGCAGGTCCCCAAACGCCACTTTTTCTCACGGAAGGCGATTCCAGCTCTCTCTCTATCTATGTCCTTGCCTCGCTGGACAGGGCGGTCAGCGGTAAGGTGCATATTACCGCTGACTCATGGTCCAGCAGGCATGGACAGGGACGTTACCTGTCTTTCACGGCCCATTGGGTCACTCTTCTGGCAGCTGGGAAGGATGCAGGACAAGGTGCAGTAGTGTTGGAGGTTGTTCTGCCACCACGCCTACAAAATGCTACTATTGGTTGTGACACACCTCTCTCCTCCACCCCCTCCTCTTCTTCTTCCTCCATGGCCTCTTCCAGTGCTCTGTCCTCAGAACCAGCGGTGCTTCGTAGGCGTTCCAGGGGCTACGCAAGTACGCAGGCAAAGCGATGCCATGCCGTGCTTGCGCTGGTTTGTTTGGGGGACAGGAGCCACACTGGGGCGGATGTTTTGTCAGCTCTGCAGGGGCAGGCCGAGAGGTGGTTGACGCCACGCCAGCTTAAGCCAGGAATGGTGGTTTGTGACAATGGCACCAACCTCCTCTCCGCCCTCTGACAGGGACAACTGACCCATGTGCCCTGTGTAGCTCACGTCCTTAACCTGGTGGTGCAGCGGTTCTTGGGCAGGTACCGCGGCTTACAGGATGTCCTGAAGCAGGCCAGGAAAGTCTGTGTGCATTTCTGCCGATCATTTAATGCCTGTGCTCGGCTGGCTGAGCTCCAAAAGGAGTTGAACCTGCCCAAGAACCGCCTTATATGTGACATCACCACCCACCAGATGGAACTAAACGTTGGCCATGCTGCAGCGGCTGCACACGCAGCAGAGGGCCATCAATGAGTACCTGTGCGACTGTGGGCACCAGGACAGGGTCAGGGGAGCTCGTTTTTTTCTCACCACGCCAGTGGGGCATGATCAGGGATGCATGCACTGTCCTGTCACCATTTGAGGAGGCCACAAGGATGGTGAGCAGTGACAGTGCATGCATCAGTGACACTGTACCTCTTGTCCACCTCTTGGAGCATACGCTGTGTGGAATAATGGACAGGGCACTTGAGGCAGAACAGAGGCAGGAAGAGGAGAACTTCCTTGCCTCTCAAGGCCCCCTTTATCCAGACAGTGTTCCTGCTGTGCCACCCATCACACAGGAAGAGGATGAGGAGGAGGAAGAGGAGGAGGAGGATGATTGTGTCAGCATGGAGGTGGAGGCTGGCACTCAGCATCAGCAGCAGCAGCAGCAGCAGTCTTGTAGGGGTGATTTACAGTCCCAAGAAACACGTGGACTTGTACGTGGCTGGGAGGAGGTAGCTGCGGATCATGTTGTCCTTAGTGACCCAGAGGACTCCGGACCGAATGCCTCAGCTAACCTACGCTGCATGGCCTCCCTGATCCTGCAAAGCCTGTGGAAGGATGCTCGTATTCTTCGGATAAAGGAGAGGGACCATTACTGGCTGGCCACTCTCCTTGATCCACGGTACAAGGGTAAGGTTGCCGACCTTATCTTGCCATCGCACAGGGAGCAGAGGATGAGACATCTCTGGGAGGCCTTGCAGAAAGGTCTGTGCAATGCGTTCCCAGAGACTGGGAGGTTACAAACTCCTGGTCCTGGACAACGTGTTGCTGAGGCATCGGTCAGAAGGAGCGGTGGAGAAGGTGGCCGTCTGACTGATGCTTTCAGACAATTTTTTAGTCCGCAGCCCCAAGGTATGATCGGTTCCAGCACCCATCGCCAGCGTCTGATTTACATGGTGCAGGAATACCTAGGGGCAAGGTCAGACTTGGACACCTTTCCCACCGAAAATCCTCTGGCTTACTGGGTCTTGAGGATGGATCACTGGCCAGAGCTTGCACAGTATGCAATTGAGCTACTGGCCTGTCCTGCATCCAGCGTTCTTTCGGAACGCACCTTCAGTGCTGCTGGTGGCTTTGTTACCGATCACAGGGTGCGCCTGTCCACCGAATCAGTTGATCGACTGACCTTCATCAAGATGAATCAGTCTTGGATCACCCACAGCTACCAAGCACCTGAAGCTGATGTAACAGAATAATTTTTTTTGAAATATCACATCCCTTCAAGACTGCCTATGCTGATGCTGAGTGACTGTCCTGTTATGTTGATTGTCTATCCTCTTCCTCCTCCGCTGATATGTTGGAAGAACATTTCTGGTTCTGGGTGATGCCTAAGGCCCAATTTTTCTGCCCCTGTTTAACAGGGGCGTTTAAGTACATTTTTTGATGCAATGCTTTGCAGCAGGGCTAATTCCTGCAATCAAACAAGAGTATATGGGAGAGGTTGCAGTGTGGTGGCACCAGCACCAGTGCCTAAGGCCCAATTTTTCTGCTACTGTTTAACAGGGGCGTTTAAGTACAATTTTTGATGCAATGCTTTGCAGCAGGGCTAATTCCTGCAATAAAACAAGAGTATATGGCAGAGGTTGCAGTGTGGTGGCACCAGCACCAATGCCTATGGCCCAATTTTTCTGCCCCTGTTTAACAGGGGCGTTTAAGTACAATTTTTGATGCAATGCTTTGCAGCAGGGCTAATTCCTGCAATAAAACAAGAGTATATGGCAGAGGTTGCAGTGTGGTGGCACCAGCACCAGTGCCTAAGGCCCAATTTTTCTGCCCCTGTTTAACAGGGGCGTTTAAGTACAATTTTTGATGCAATGCTTTGCAGCAGGGCTAATTCCTGCAATAAAACTAGAGTATATGGGAGAGGTTGCAGTGTGGTGGCCCAATTTTTCTGCCCCTGTTTAACAGGGGCGTTTAATTACAATTTTTGATGCAATGCTTTGCAGCAGGGCTAATTCCTGCAATAAAACTAGAGTATATGGCAGAGGTTGCAGTGTGGTGGCACCAGCACTAGTGCCTAAGGCCCAATTTTTCTGCCCCTGTTTAACAGTGGCGTTTAAGTACAATTTTTGATGCAATGCTTTGCAGCAGGGCTAATTCCTGCAATAAAACTAGAGTATATGGAAGAGGTTGCAGTGTGGTGGCACCAGCACCAGTGCCTAAGGCCAAATTTTTCTGCCCCTGTTTAACAGGGACATGTAATTACAATTCTTAAAATAATATTTCACAGGAGGGCCCCTTCCTGTGCCCACCCAGAGTAACGGTGAGGACTTATAGTGTTGTGGCACCAGCACCACAACCACAAAAGGTAAATTTTTCTACCACTGTTCAACAATGGCATGTAATTACAATTCTTGATATAATCGTTCACAGCAGGGCGCTCCAGCGCCCACCAAGAGTCACTTTCAGGGCTTACAATGTTGTGGCAAAACCAACACCTTGTTCCGCCATTTCTGCAGAGCATATAGGGCAGGCCCCTACTTTCAAACATCCAACTTACAAACATCTCCTACTTGCAAACGGAAGGAGACAACAGCAAGTGAGATGAAAAAAGATGGATGACAAAACAAATTATACAGGGGTGATAACCCTTCCCTATGTTTTCCAAAAAGCTTAAAGATAGTTTTTTTGACTGGAGCTACACTTTAAAAATGTACCGGTTGAAAATGACAAACAGATTCAACTTAACACAACAAACCTACACAGTCCCTGTCTTGTTTGCACCGCCTGTATACTGCTGTTCTGAGTATATAGGGCCTGGGGGCCACACGCATTTCCTTTTTTTAATATGGGTACGGGGTTCCCCTTAATATGCGTACAAGACCCAAATAGGCTGGTAATGGGCAGGGAGGGCTACCCATGCCATTTTTCTCAATGATTTTCAACCATATTGCAGGAACCAGATATAACATTAAAACCGCAAGCAGTTTTAAATGGTGTTATTTCCGTTTAATGTCATTTTTTGCAGGGACTGTTCTAAACACGGGAAACACGTGGCACTTCACAGGCATACTACAGACACCCCCCAGGCACCATATTTAAAGGAATATTTCACTTTTTTTTCACTTTAATCGTCATTAAAATCAGTGCTCCCGCCAAAACTGACGTTTTTAAAACTTTTTTTTGCATTGACCCCTGTCCCCTGGGGCAGGAGGCAGGTCCCCAAACCCTTTTTAGGACAGTATCTTGCATATTAGCCGTTAAAATTAGCACTTTTAATTTCGAACGTTCGAGTCCCATAGACTTCAATGGGGTTCTAAAGTTCGTACGAATTTGGGGTCCGTTCGAAAGTTCTGGTGCGAACCGAACCGGGGGTGTTCGGCTCATCCCTATACAGGACATTGACCAGTCCCTTGGTCAGGTGGATCAGATCGGGAGGTTTTATTCTCTGCCTGCTTTTCATGCCTTCCAAATTAGCAATAAATACGTACAGGTTCAAAGCAATCCCAGTGCTACTTTTCTACAATAATTATAGTTATTAATAAAATATTCAGAAGAGGGACCATGATGTAGGTGGTGTCCAAAAATAGATGCTGTCTTTGTCTGCCTTGCCTTTATAATGAAAGTCAAAGGACGCCTTCTAAATCCAGGTTCTCGAAGTTTCTTCAGTATTTCGCCAAGCGTTTGAGAGACAACGATTTAATAGTTTTCAGCCAATATAATCACATAGCGTAGTATTGCAATCTGAAGATAGTGAGATGAAGCAGCACAGAAACATTCTAAGCCCCTGTACACACAGTCGGAGATTTCGACAACCAAATCCGTCGGATTTTGCCCGTCGGATTTTGTCCGTCGGATCTTGTCCGAAACTGTTGCATACACACGGTCGGACTAAGTTGTTGAAAAATCAGATGTTTCAGAACGTGATTACGTAATTTCGTTACGATGGGACTACATTCAGGCTAGTAGCCAATAGCTTTGATGAATGAATGAAATTAATGAAATACTTGTATAGCGCACAATGCGAACTGAATCACCTCTAGGCGATGTAGGAATTTGATCTGAGCATGCGTGGCACTTGATTCGATCAAAATTCTCTACACATGATCGGAGTATGTCCAATCGAACCAGTTGGTCGGGAAATATTTCCAACAAGTTGGAAATTTGGGTCCGACGGATATTCCGACGGAAACATTCGGATGCATACCACACACAGTCGGATTATCCGACAACACAGTCCGATAGGACACATTCCGACGGATTCTCCGATCGTGTGTACAAGGGCTTAACAGATTTTAATCATGCAAATAGTCGGTGGCTTCGATTTCCTTGATTTAAATTTTAAAGATTAAACAGATTTTCATAATGTTCCCTGCTGTTCAGACTCAGCCAGTAGAAGAAAAAAATATATATGTTAAATGATTTTTGATCATTTTTAACACCTCATAATTCTGTTAGAATCACTGAAAAATATTTCTAACATGTGCCATACTTAGATAACAGAACAAGAAACCCCACTAACCCTTATTAACCCGTGCACCAGTCATTTCTTCTGTCCAATATTGCAAATCAAATTTTCTGACGGTAAATGTTGGATGTGAGCTTGTTGGCGGAAAGTCCAACCGTGTGTACGCTCCATCGGACAATTGTTCGGACTTTTTGCCAACAAATGTTTGTTGTCAGATTGTCCGATCGTGTGTACACAAGTCCGCCAGACAAAAGTCCAAAGTACAAACATGCATGCTCGGAAGCAAGGACGAGCCGGAAGCGGTCGGTCTTGTAAACGAGCGTTCGTAATGGAGAATTAATATTGGTGACGTGGCAAATCATGAAATATGGAAATGCAGCGCGCAATTCTCTTCTTCTTTAATGGGATAATAATGACGCTGCTTTGCTGGTGATACTGATGGAGTTATTGCAAACTAAGCTTCAAAGGCTTTTTTTTCTAGTGATATCAAGAATAATATTATTATGCTTAATTAAATTGTTTTTGTTGCAAGTTACCACAACACCATTAACCCGTAGTTTGGTGTCCCTTGTTAATTTTACATTGTATTTTTTATTTTTTTTAAATGTAACTGCTGACTCCCAAACTGTCATTTGAAGTAAAACACATAGCTAAGTATTATTCTACACAATTTTTTTTTATTGTGCTTTAAAAAAAAGAAAACAAATAAAAATTAGACATGATATCTGCCAATAGAACTTAAACAAAAAGTGCATTTTATGCATCCAAAAATATAGAAAATACACCAAATCAAATCATTATTATTCAACCCAAAAAATAATGTCAAAGCAATAACTCCAAGGCCAATAATAAATAACACGTTATCTCCTCCGATTCTGCAACATGGCTGGTTGACAAACGGCCGTTCAGAAACGAACTGAAAAGCGCTAAATGAAAAATGCAAAAAGAAAAGCGCGAATCATCACTCACCAAACTTCTACTAACACGAAATTAGCAGAAATAGCCCAAAGGGTGGCGCAAAAGAGCTGAAAAAAACACGTAGCACGTCTAGTACATCACTACGTTTGTACTTGTTGGCCAACATTTGTGTGACCGTGTGTATGCAAGACAAGTTTGAGTCAACACCCTGCGGACAAAGTTCACGGTTTTGTTGGCCACCAATCCGATCGTGTGTATGAGGCATTACCAATACATAAGGCAGCATATTGCAGTCAGTTTCAAAAGAAGCTACTGTACCAGAATTATATTCTTAATGAATACATTTCATAATTCTTTTTAATTCAGTCAATCTATAATATCATTTTTATAACGAATAGAGCCAATTCATTTAGATCTTCTTGTATTTTCTTGCAAAACCCTCATGCCTTTTTTCTCTCTTTATATTCTATAATATACCATTCAGGGATTTTAGGTATAAGAACTCAATCCCTCCTGTGTCAAATTGCACTAACAATGGGAGGGCCTTACAGAGACATTGTTAAATACCATCAGGCACATTTGACACTTTTTTTGGGACCATTGACATTTATACAGCGATCAGTGCTATAAAAAATGCGCTGATTACTGTGTAAATGACACTGGCAGGGAAGGGGTTAACACTAGGGTGTGATCAAGGGGTTAAATGTGTTCCCTGGGAAGTGTTTCTAACTGTGGGGGGGAGTCCGACTGGAGGAGGAGAAAGATTGCTGTTCCTAATCACTAGGAATAGCAGATCTGTCTCTCATCTCCTGTCAGAATGGGGATCTGTCTGTTTACATCGGCAGCTCCCCATTCTGGCTCCCTTTCCCACAATCACGGGTGGGCGGCGGACATTGGCCACGCGCATTGGGTCCCCCGCCATGCAGCGGGCACGTGTGCCATGGCTCTTAAAGGAGCCGACGTACAGCTATGGCGATTTGCGTGTAAAAGCCGACTTGCCACACTAGAATGACGGTGGTTTGGCCAGCAAGTGGTTAAATAGTTATTTAAACCAATGCCTACTATATAATAGGTTTAGTACTCCATTTGCTATGACATGTTCATACAGCTACACAGGAAAGGGGTGCGCATTTTCAAGCACAAAAAAACACAAGGCGAGAAAATGACCCAATGTTTATTAGAATTTGAATAAATGGTAGTAGTCCTATAATTTATTCAAATCCTAATAAAGGTTAGGTAATTTTCTCTCCTTGCAACTTTGGGGTGGGTGAATGCGAATCCCTGTTTCTTTTAAGATATTAGCCATTAACTACCCTTCACCCTTCTATCTGCCCCTTGGTCAATTGCATCCCCTTGGATACTCCGCCCTTTTGTTTACATTATTGTGCCAGTTGGGAAACTATCATTCACAGTGAGTCCCCATTGGGAGCAGACATGTAGGTGTATTTTGAATTTGGCAGGTCTACTGGAGTTGTCCATGGTGACTGACCACAGCCACATGGCTGGACAACATAATTGATGATGGACTTTTTATTTTATTAATTCCCTCTGTCAAAGGTGTGTATGTGTGTTTACTATGTACCCCTTAATTATTCAAGTAAGATGGCCCCTTATTTTCAAGAGAGATTCCACATTCTGATACGTTTCCCTCAGAAGACAACCACAACCAATGGGCCTGGTTTGTTGGGAAGAGTCCCCTGCTCTCCTCAACATTGGCGCAAGGTGCCATGGAGGTGCCCTCTGCCAAAGTACCCTTTCCATTTTGAGGATTGGTATGGTTGTGAGGGGGGGGGGGACGCAATCTTGCTTCCACCTCATTTTCCGGGCCAGCCACCCTGCATGCTTGGATAATGGACTTGTGTGGATTTTACAGTCCCCACAGATTTTTTTACAAACAGAAATAAGCTTCTAGGAAATATCATTTAGACCCCTTTCACACCACACCGCCCTTTGCGTCGGCGGTAAAACGCCGCTATTTTTAGCTGCGTTTTACCGTCAGATTTGCGGCGCATTTCGGCCGCTAGCGGGGCGCTTTTACCCCCTGCTAGGGGGCGCGAAAGGGTTAAAACCGCCGGCAATACTCCGCAATAGCGGTGTTTTGCCGGCGGCATTACAGCGCTGCCCCATTGATTTAAATGGGGAACAGCGGTGGAGGAGCGGTAAACACACCGCTCCTTCGCCGCTCCAAAGAAGCTGCTGGCAGGACTTTTTTCTGACGTCCTGCCAGCGCACCGCTGTAGTGTGAAAGCCCTCGGGGGCTTTCACACTACACACAATGGTGCAGCTTCTTTAGGGCGGATTGCAGGCGCTATTTCTAACGCTATAGAGTCTGCAAAACGCCCTTGGTGCCAGTGCGGAGATCGGCGGTAAAGGACTGCTATTTTTTGCGGTTTACCGTTGTTTTAGCAGCAGTATTCTGCCGCTAGTGGGCTGTTTTACCCAACGCTAGCGTCTGAAAAAGGGTTAAAACCTCTCGCAAAGCATGCTTTGCCGGCGGTATAGCTGCACTGCCCCATTGATTTCAATGGGTAGGAGTGGTTTAGGAGCGGTGAATACACCGCTCCTCCACCGCTCCAAAGATGTGGCTAGCAGGACTTTTTTTTTACTGTCCTGCCAGCACACCGCTCCAGTGTGAAAGCCCTCCGGCTTTCACATTGGAGTGAAAGGAGACGCTTTTTTCAGGCGCTATACAGGTGCTATTTTTAGCGCTGTAGCGCCTGGAAAACGCCTCAGTGCGAAAGGGGCCTTATAAAGCAATACAAATTGCATTTGTTTTTGGGAAATTAAGTTCATTCTATATACATTGTACAGGTGCACCACTTCAAAGCCAGGTTTAAGATATCCACAAACATGTTATTCAAAGGAATTGTGCATTTTTAATGTCCCACTTTAACCATTATTAAAGGATCAGCTCCCCACCAAATGGAACTTTCAAAAATATTTTTGTTGCATTAGTCAAGGTACTTCGGGGCTATTCCTAGCTCCCCCTGCACCTTGTTTGATACTCCCTTGCCTAGTAGCCTTAAATTTTGACAGAACTGATCTTAAAGATTCAACTCCTATTGACTTTAATGGGATTAAACATTTGAATAGGGATGAGCCGAACACCCCCCGGTTCGGTTCGCATCCAGAACATGCGGACAGGCAAAGAATTTGTTCGAACACGCAAACACCGTTAAAGTCTATGGGATACGAACATAAATAATCAAAAGTGCTAATTTTAAAGGCTTATATGCAAGTTATTGTCATAAAAAGTGTTGGGGACCCGGGTCCTGCCCCAGGGGACATATATCAATGCAAAAAAAAGTTGTAAAAACTGCTCTTTTTTTTTCGGGAGCAGTGATTTTAATAATGCTTAAAGTGAAACAATAAAAGTGTAATATTCCTTTAAATTTCGTACCTGGGGGGTATCTATAGTATGCCTGTGAAGGGGCGCATGTTTCCCGTGTTTAGAACAGTCCGGGAGCAAAATTACATTTCTAAAGGAAAAAAGTCATTTAAAACTGCTCGTGGCTACAATGAATTGTCGGTCCGTCAATACACATAAAAGTTCATTGATAAAAACTGCATTGAAAAAAAAATGTATGTGGGCCCCCCCATATTCCATACCAGGCCCTTCAGGTCTGGTATGATATTAAGGTGAACCCCGCGCCAATTAAAAAAAAATGTCGTGGGGGTTCCCCTTAAAATCCATACCAGACCTGAAGGGCCTGGTATGGAATTTGGGGGGACCTCAAGCATTTTTTTTTTTTTAATTTTGGTTCGGGTTTCCCCTGTGTGGGAATCCCATGCCATTTTTATCAATGAACTTTTATGTGTATTCCCAGGACCGACAATTCATTATAGCCACGAGTAGTTTTAAATTACTTTTTTCCTAGGGTATCTTCTTGGTTGGGGTTCCACTTCTCCGTTATTAGATTAAAAACAGTTCTGCTCTTCATGTTTCGCAACGAGATCCATCGCTTCTTCAGGAGCTTAAATATTTCTATATATGAAAAGGTATTTTTAGTCGCAATGTTGTACAAAACATGCATAAAATGTATTATCACCAATTCACCTTATGAGGCAATTATGCCTCATATATGCCATCTGAAAGTGCCCACAAGTGCCACCTATCAATGCCCACAAGTGCCACCTATTAATGCCCACCAGTGGCTGTGTTGTCTGAAAAAACAGTAATAGAATACTCCTTTCACTACTAATGCCGCGTACACACGAGCGGACTGTATGGCGTACTTAGTCCGTCATACAATCCGACGGACAGTCCGTCGTACTTTCCACTGAACGGACTTGACCACACACGGATACCCAAACAGTCCGACGAAAGCTTGCGCGATGACGTGTACAGCACGTACGACGGGACTAGAAATAGGAAGTCCAAGACACAGCAAAGCACCTTTCCGCCGTGTAAATCCTTTCTGGGCATGCGCCATTCTTAGTCCGTCGAACTAGCCTACTGACGAGCGGATTGTCCGCTGGAACCAAAGTACGACGGACAGAATTTTGAAAAATCCGAAATTCTTAGTACGCCAGACTGCACGCTGAAAAAGTCCGCTGAAGCCCACACACGAGCGGATTGTCCGCTGAAATGTGTTTCGACGGACTAAGTACGCCATACAGTCCGCCCGTGTGTACGCGGCATTCCACTACATGGATCACTGGATTTTATTTTCTATAATTAATCAATTCTTCACTTTTATGTTTGATATATTGTTTATTGTTATTTAGACACTAAAGGTTTTGCGCAGGATCATTGTATATTATAAGACACTTTTTACAGGTACAAATTTGCCTATAAGTACTGCAAATTTTTGGTTTACAATTCTGCTGTCAACAATGGTACAAAGCATTAAAATGTTATTTACAAAAGATATATATATATATATATATATATATATATATATATATATATATATATATATATATATATATATAGCACTTTTTTCAATGTAAAACATGTAAATATATGTTAAAGGTGCAAACATATTGATGAACAAATCAAACAAAAAAAGTTTTAATTATTAATAGTTTATAAAAAGAAACAAAAAATAATAAGCAGGAAAATAATGATTAAATGGAGAAGGAGAATAAGGAGTTATTAAAGCCAATAAGAGTACATTGAGCCATAATAAGTAACATTTTTTTTTTTTTTACTTGACAGGTTGCTTTAAACTGACTTCATCCGCATGCTGAAGATCATCCCTTTGATCTGTAGATGAATAAACAGAAATATAGATAAAAAAAGAAACAATGTTTCTTTTTATCTTATGCCGCATACACATGATCGGACTATCCGGCAGACTTAGTCCAGCAGACAAACCGCCGGACTTTGCAGCACAGATCTGCCGGACTTTGTGAACGAACGGACCTGCCCACACACGACTGGACTTTTATGTCGGACTAGGTCTGGCGGACAATCTCCAGGACTATGACGGGAGTCCGCCGGACTTTTGAAATGAATGGACTTGCCCACACACGGAGAAAAAGTCAGTTAATTTTGAATGCGGATCCAGGTAGATGGGATTAGTGAAGGAAGTCAATGTCGCCACCTCTATCGGCGAGATTGACACCTCACGAGCCCCGTCACCTGGTATGGAATTAAAAGGAAAGCCCTACGCCAAAAAAACGGCGTGGGGGTCCCCCCCAAAGTCCATATCAGACCCTTATCTTAGCACGCAGCCCGGCCGATCAGAAAAAGGGGTGCGGACGAGCGAGGCCCCCCTCCTGAGCCGTACCAGGCCGCATGCCCCCAACATGGGGGGTTCTTCGGGTCCCGGGTCCTGGAGGATGCTGGGACTGTGACATCATAAGGGGGTGGGGTCACCATGTGACATCACCTGGTGACCCCACCCCTTGTCCCTATTTAAATCACTGGACAACGCGTCCCTGCCATTGCGGCCAGAGAGAGCGTCAAGTCAACATCTCAAGGAAGAAGAAGAAGAGAAGGCAGCGGCGGCAGCAGAAAACCAGGCCAACTGTCAGAAACCATATATCAGACTGAGACAGAAGTACAATTAAATCACACTTGTTTATTAAATAAAAATAAAAAGGTAAATAAAAAAAGCATATTCAAAGCATAGCCAGAGTCCAGTAACCGGATCGAGTAGTCAGCCAGGCCAGAGTTCAATAACCAGATCGGGTAATCAGCCAGGCCAGAAGTCAGGGATCCAAGTAGAGCAACAGCAAGCAGGATGAGGAGCCAGAAGGGATGTCAGCAAGCCAGTCTTTAAACAGAACCACAGGATATGGTTTCTTGTGATGTGACCAAGGCGAAGGCAGAGGTGAAGTGAGCTGGACAGCTTTAAGTAGGCAGGTCAATTGAGTAGGATCAGGAACAGCTGGTAACTGTTGATGAGAGCTGGCAATTAGCCGACAGCTGAGCAGCCAGCCCAGAGAAGGAAGGGCTAAGCCAGCCCTGACACCAACGCTAGTAAAAGAGCTGGAAGAAGAAAGCAGAGGCCGGCAGAAGAACCAAAGAGGGGAACAAGAACCCGAAGAGCGGGACAAGACCCCGAAGTGGGAAGAAGACCCCCGGACGACTGCGACAACGAAGAAGAATGTCGGGCTCCTCCGCTAGTAAAAGAGCAGAAGATAGAGGAGGAGTCTGGCGTCCAATAAATTATTTAAAAAACTTGTGTTGTGTTTTTTTCTTTATTCTTTTTTTTTCACCAGGTGAATGGGTAGGGGTACATGGTACCCCAATACTCATTCACATGAGGTGGGGGGCTGGTATCTGAGGGCCCCCTTATTAAAGGGGGCTCCCAGATTCTGATAAGCCCCCTGCCCGCAGACCCCGACAACCAACAGCCAGGGTTGTAGGGAAGAGGCCCTTGTCCTCATCAAAATGGGGACAAGGTGCTTTGGGGTGGGGGGCCACAGGGCCCCCCTTCCCCAAAGCACCCCCCATGTTGAGGGCATGCGGCCTGGTATGGCTCAGGAGGGGGGAGCTCGTTCGTCCCCACCCCCTTTCCTGACCGGCCGGGCTGCGTGCTCGGATAAAGTTCTGATATGGACTTTGGGGGGCCCCCCACGCCATTTTTTCGGCATAGGGCTTCCCCTTTAAGTCCATACCAGGTGACTGGGCCAGCGAGGTGTCAATTTCGCAGACGGAGGAGGCGACATTGACTTCCTGTACTAGTCCTGTCTACCTGGAGCCTCATTCAAAATGAACAGACTTTTCTCCGTGTGTGGGCAAGTGCATTCATTTCAAAAGTCCGGCGGACTTGCACACAGATGGCCGGATTGTCCGAGGCCGGCAGACAATTTTGAGTCAAAACTTCTTTCTAAGTCCGCCAGACTTTTGAGAAGAAAAAGTCCGCTGGAGCACACACATGGGTGGATTGTCTGGCGGACTCCGGTCCGCCGGACCAAGTCTGCCGGATAGTCCGATTGTGTGTATGTGGCATTAGTGTTTCAGCCACTGAGCAATGTTGTTGATTAACATCGTCCAGTAGCTTTTTTTTTTTTTTTTGACGGCTCCAATTGCCGGGACTTTGTTTACACTTCAGCGGTCATCCCCATCGACAGCTGATTGAGTCATCGGTTGTTAGGATGCGGTGGCCTCGTTCCTTAACTACCGATAATTGGCAACCTTTTTTTTTTTTACATTTCATCTGTCAGTGGGCGGATCCTACTGACAGATGAAAGAACCGAGCCTGAAATATCAGTTCCAGGTATCGGAGCATTTGTACGAGTACCGAAACTCACACAAATACTTTGTATCAGTGCAACTCGAATCATTTGTATTTTATATCACTTAATGATAATTGTTAGACTATTGTGAATACAATGTTACATTTTGTTTTTATTTGTGTCTTAAACTGATGTTCAGTATTCACCGCAATAGTCCTATTTATTCTGATGTTTGATCCCGAAGAATAAACAAAATACATTTTGGCTCTTGGGTTCATTTACCTTCTAAGAAGATCGCTCTGTCATCCAATAATTTATACCATTTTTTTTTTTTAAAAAGGCTGTAGAAGAAAAATATTTTCCAGTTATATCATTGGTGACCACAATCTTTGGACTCTTAAAGCGCAACCTAACCTCCCAGTTGCGAAACTACCCGGGTCGCAGCAGTCGCGCTTGAGCGATTATTGGAGGCACTGTGAGTCTGAGCAAGGAAGTGGAATTGACTGAAACTAAGAGCAAGTGAGGGTTACTGTCCCTGATCCCCCCACCATCCCTCTGTCCCTGATCCCCCCACCACCCCTCTGTCCCTGATCCCCCCACCATCCCTCTGTCCCTGATCCCCCCCACCATCCCTCTATCCCTGATCCCCCCCACCATCCCTCTGTCCCTGATCCAGCCCACCATCCCTCTGTCCCTGATCCCCCTCACCATCCCTCTGTCCCTGATCCTGCCCACCATCCCTCTGTCCCTGATCCCATTCCCCCTCACCATCCCCCTGTCCCAGATCCCCCCACCATCCCTCTGTCCCTGATCCCCACCACCATCCCTCTATCCCTGATCCCCCTCACCATCCCTCTGTCCTTGATCCTGCCCACCATCCCTCTGTCTCTGATCCCATTCCCCCTCACCATCCCCCTGTCCCTGATCCCCTCACCATCCCTCTGTCCCTGATCCCATCCCACCCCTCCACCACCCACCTGTCCCTGATCTTTCCCACCCCCACCATCCCTCTGTCCCTGATCCCATTCCCCCCCACCATCCCCCTGTCCTTGATCCCATTCCCCACCCCCACCATCCCTCTGTCCCTGATCCCCCACCATTGCTCTGTCACTGATCCTATCCCACCCCCCCACCATCCCACTGTCCCTGATCCCATCCCCCCACCACCACCACTGGTTTCACAAGTGCCACTGATCAGATGTAAAAGATGGCAGATACCCTTTCTGTCAGATGACATCTCAGAGATCTGCTGTTCCTAGTGATTGGGAGCAGAGACCTCAGTCATGCCCCTGGCAGCCCATCCCCCTTACAGTTAGAACATATCCGGGGAACAGAGTTAACCCCTCCATCGCCCCCTAGTGTTAACCCTTTCACTAGCCAGTGTCATATGTACATTGATCAGTGCACTATTATAGCACTGATCAATGTAATAATGTAATGTAATGGCTCTGGTCCCTAAAAAGTGTCACATAGGGTCATATTTGTCTGCCGCAATTTTGCAGTCCCGCTAAAAATCGCAGATCGCCGCCATTAACAGTAAAATAAAAGTCCATAAATGTATCCCATAATTTGTAGACGCAATGGCGTTTGTGCAAACCAATCAATATGCACTTAAACTTATCGTAATTTTATTTTATTTTTTTACCAAAAACATGTAGAAGAATACATATTGACCTAAACTGATGAAGAAATTTGTTTTTTTATTCATTTATGTTTGGATATTTATCTTAGCAAAACGTAAAAAATATTTTTATTTTTTTTCAAAATCGTCGCTCTTTTTTGTTCTTGTTTGAGTTTTTGCTCTTTTATAGCGCAAAAAAATAAAAAACGCAGAGGTGATCAAATATAGTGATGGCCGAACGGTTCGCCCGGCGGTCGTTTCGCGGCGAATTTCCGACATTCGCGGTCCGCACGTTCGAACGCCTTTTTCCGTCGTTCGCCGCGGCGGACTTACGTGTTTAATGTATACAAGAACTTTAACCTTTGGTGACACGTTTATCATGTGATACAGGACAGCCAATTGAGACATGACAGCACATGGACACTTGTACATTCCCCCTAACCTATAAATACACCCGATCCGGTGGCCATTTTACATTCTTTCTTCTGTTAAGATAGGGACAGGTTCCTGTGTGGAGTAGGGAGAGATAAACCACTAGCTATTTGGTACACAAAAGTTCTTTTCAGGACTGGTATAGGTGTTAGGTGTTGATAGGTTTGCTGTGCTGCTGATTCTTGCAGCAGCCTGAGTGTCTTTTGTTAGTTTAGAGAAAGGGAAAGGACGGTGTATGCTACAGGGACAGCCAGATTAGTCTTTCATCATCATCATCATCATCATCATCATTAGCTGTTACTATCAAGGTCCACAAAAGAGCTGTTCCAGTAACCACTAATCGTTCTCTTTTTTTGCCAATTTGTATAGGGACAGGAAGGAAGCAGTGTTGTCAGGCAGTGAGGGTAATTTTAAAGACTTGCTGTTATTATTAGTTCCACAAAGGTTCTTTTCAGGACTGGTATCAGTGGTACAGTAATAGGCTTGTACATGTATAATATTCTTTCTTCCAAATATAGAAAGGATATTATACTTGACTGCTGCCCTTCTGCTGCAGTCTGCTAAACATTCACAACTCACTTGTTCCACAAAAGTTCTTATAAGGACTGGTAACTTGGTATAGGGTGCTACGGTACATAGGCTTGAGTGCGGTACAGTCTGCTGTTCTGTAAGGACCGCTATCGGTCCACAATAGATAGGGTTGACGTGCACCACTGCTGACCGCTGCCCTATACTGCAGCAGTCCTTCAGCGGTATAGGGACTGACGTACAGTCTGCTAATCACTAACACACAACCTGCTTGTTCCACAAAAGTTCTTATAAGGACTGGTAACTTGGTATAGGGTGCTACGGTACATAGGCTTGAGTGCGGTACAGTCTGCTGTTCTGTAAGGACCGCTATCGGTCCACAATAGATAGGGTTGACGTGCACCACTGCTGACCGCTGCCCTATACTGCAGCAGTCCTTCAGCGGTATAGGGACTGACGTACAGTCTGCTAAACACTAATACACAACCTGCTTGGTCCACAAAAGTTCTTATAAGGACTGGTAACTTGGTATAGGGTGCTACGGTACATAGGCTTGAGTGCGGTACAGTCTGCTGTTCTGTAAGGACCGCTATCGGTCCACAATAGATAGGGTTGACGTGCACCACTGCTGACCGCTGCCCTATACTGCAGCAGTCCTTCAGCGGTATAGGGACTGACGTACAGTCTGCTAAACACTAATACACAACCTGCTTGGTCCACAAAAGTTCTTATAAGGACTGGTAACTTGGTATAGGGTGCTACGGTACATAGGCTTGAGTGCGGTACAGTCTGCTGTTCTGTAAGGACCGCTATCGGTCCACAATAGATAGGGTTGACGTGCACCACTGCTGACCGCTCACCTATACTGCAGCAGTCCTTCAGCGGTATAGGGACTGACGTACAGTCTGCTAATCACTAACACACAACCTGCTTGTTCCACAAAAGTTCTTATAAGGACTGGTAACTTGGTATAGGGTGCTACGGTACATAGGCTTGAGTGCGGTACAGTCTGCTGTTCTGTAAGGACCGCTATCGGTCCACAATAGATAGGGTTGACGTGCACCACTGCTGACCGCTGCCCTATACTGCAGCAGTCCTTCAGCGGTATAGGGACTGACGTACAGTCTGCTAAACACTAACACACAACCTGCTTGGTCCACAAAAGTTCTTATAAGGACTGGTAACTTGGTATAGGGTGCTACGGTACATAGGCTTGAGTGCGGTACAGTCTGCTGTTCTGTAAGGACCGCTATCGGTCCACAATAGATAGGGTTGACGTGCACCACTGCTGACCGCTGCCCTATACTGCAGCAGTCCTTCAGCGGTATAGGGACTGACGTACAGTCTGCTAAACACTAATACACAACCTGCTTGGTCCACAAAAGTTCTTATAAGGACTGGTAACTTGGTATAGGGTGCTACGGTACATAGGCTTGAGTGCGGTACAGTCTGCTGTTCTGTAAGGACCGCTATCGGTCCACAATAGATAGGGTTGACGTGCACCACTGCTGACCGCTCACCTATACTGCAGCAGTCCTTCAGCGGTATAGGGACTGACGTACAGTCTGCTAATCACTAACACACAACCTGCTTGTTCCACAAAAGTTCTTATAAGGACTGGTAACTTGGTATAGGGTGCTACGGTACATAGGCTTGAGTGCGGTACAGTCTGCTGTTCTGTAAGGACCGCTATCGGTCCACAATAGATAGGGTTGACGTGCACCACTGCTGACCGCTGCCCTATACTGCAGCAGTCCTTCAGCGGTATAGGGACTGACGTACAGTCTGCTAAACACTAATACACAACCTGCTTGGTCCACAAAAGTTCTTATAAGGACTGGTAACTTGGTATAGGGTGCTACGGTACATAGGCTTGAGTGCGGTACAGTCTGCTGTTCTGTAAGGACCGCTATCGGTCCACAATAGATAGGGTTGACGTGCACCACTGCTGACCGCTGCCCTATACTGCAGCAGTCCTTCAGCGGTATAGGGACTGACGTACAGTCTGCTAAACACTAACACACAACCTGCTTGGTCCACAAAAGTTCTTATAAGGACTGGTAACTTGGTATAGGGTGCTACGGTACATAGGCTTGAGTGCGGTACAGTCTGCTGTTCTGTAAGGACCGCTATCGGTCCACAATAGATAGGGTTGACGTGCACCACTGCTGACCGCTGCCCTATACTGCAGCAGTCCTTCAGCGGTATAGGGACTGACGTACAGTCTGCTAAACACTAATACACAACCTGCTTGGTCCACAAAAGTTCTTATAAGGACTGGTAACTTGGTATAGGGTGCTACGGTACATAGGCTTGAGTGCGGTACAGTCTGCTGTTCTGTAAGGACCGCTATCGGTCCACAATAGATAGGGTTGACGTGCACCACTGCTGACCGCTCACCTATACTGCAGCAGTCCTTCAGCGGTATAGGGACTGACGTACAGTCTGCTAATCACTAACACACAACCTGCTTGTTCCACAAAAGTTCTTATAAGGACTGGTAACTTGGTATAGGGTGCTACGGTACATAGGCTTGAGTGCGGTACAGTCTGCTGTTCTGTAAGGACCGCTATCGGTCCACAATAGATAGGGTTGACGTGCACCACTGCTGACCGCTGCCCTATACTGCAGCAGTCCTTCAGCGGTATAGGGACTGACGTACAGTCTGCTAAACACTAATACACAACCTGCTTGGTCCACAAAAGTTCTTATAAGGACTGGTAACTTGGTATAGGGTGCTACGGTACATAGGCTTGAGTGCGGTACAGTCTGCTGTTCTGTAAGGACCGCTATCGGTCCACAATAGATAGGGTTGACGTGCACCACTGCTGACCGCTGCCCTATACTGCAGCAGTCCTTCAGCGGTATAGGGACTGACGTACAGTCTGCTAAACACTAATACACAACCTGCTTGGTCCACAAAAGTTCTTATAAGGACTGGTAACTTGGTATAGGGTGCTACGGTACATAGGCTTGAGTGCGGTACAGTCTGCTGTTCTGTAAGGACCGCTATCGGTCCACAATAGATAGGGTTGACGTGCACCACTGCTGACCGCTCACCTATACTGCAGCAGTCCTTCAGCGGTATAGGGACTGACGTACAGTCTGCTAATCACTAACACACAACCTGCTTGTTCCACAAAAGTTCTTATAAGGACTGGTAACTTGGTATAGGGTGCTACGGTACATAGGCTTGAGTGCGGTACAGTCTGCTGTTCTGTAAGGACCGCTATCGGTCCACAATAGATAGGGTTGACGTGCACCACTGCTGACCGCTCACCTATACTGCAGCAGTCCTTCAGCGGTATAGGGACTAAGAGTTTTGTCACAGGGTCATTTAAAAAATGACATGCAGAGGAAGAGGCAGGCCCTTCCGCAGGGGTGGTAGGGGTAGGGCAGGAGCAACAGGCTTGAGCCAAAGTGGGAAGTTGCAGAAGGTGCGTTCAATTACTTTAAAGGATGCACCAGACTTGGTTGAGTGGCTCGCTCAGCCTTACTCTTCTGCACCCTCCTCATCCTCTCGATCTGCACCCTCTTCTTCACTCTCTGCTATGTGCACCCCCAAAGACACTACCACCAACAACACGACCACCACCACCACCACCACATACCTTCCGCTTGAGTCACTGGAATTATTTTCCGATCCATATCAAGAGGACATTTCTGATGCGCAGCCACTCTTGGTATTGGATCAGGAAGAGGAGGTAGCAACAAGCGCTACTCAGCAGTCTGACGCCAGTACCCAGATCAGCCCAAGGAGGAGGTTGGTCCCCGGTGTTGCTGCCTACTCTACTTATAGCGGTGGGGAAGGTGACGTTGATGATGACGTGTCTAGTGATGTCACGTGGGTGCCCACAAGAGAGGAAGAGGAGGGGAGTTCAGAGGGAGATATGGACCAGCAGATAGGGAGGAGAAGCAGCAATGACTTACATTGCACAGCAGGGACAAAGCAGACTGCAAATGTATCAGGAGCGAGTCATCGACCATGTACGGTCACATCTGGCGCTCCCAGGACACCGGCACATGGCTCCGCAGTGTGGGCTTTTTTTAACGTGTCCGCTGCTGACAATAGCGTTGCCATCTGCAATCTTTGCAGTCAACGCGTTAGTCGCGGTAAGCCCAATACTCACCTAGGGACGACCGCCTTAAGAAGGCACATGAGCAGCCATCACCGAGCCCAGTGGGAGCAACGGAACACACAAAGCCACACTGCAGGCTCTCACCGTCCAGCCTCGTCTTCTACTTCTCCTTCTCCTCTCTCCTCACAATTGTCCTCCACTCCACCTTCCATCACGCCAAGCTCACATTTTTCTGCAAAAAGGCAGGCTTCCGTGGGCCTAATGTTTGAGCGTAAAAAAATGATGACGCCGGATAACCCTCTTGCCCAACGGTTGGCGGCTGGCTTGTCAGAACTCATAGCCCGCCAACTACTGCCATATAAACTGGTGGACTCGGAGGCCTTTCGCAAATTTGTGGCCATTGGAACACCACAATGGAAGGTCCCAGGAAGGAAGTATTTCTCAGAGAAGGGCATCCCAGAGCTATATGGCCATGTTCAGCGGCAAGTGAATGTATCTCTGGCACACAGTGTCGGTGCCAAGATACATCTGACCACAGACACGTGGTCTAGCAAACACGGGCAGGGAAGGTATATCAGTTTTACTGCCCACTGGGTGAACCTTCTGACGGCCGTCAAGCATGTAACCCGTGGCACCCGTGTAGATTTGGTTTTACCGCCACGGATTGCATGCAGGCCTGACTCTTCTTCTCCTCCTCCTACTCCATCCTCCTCCCTCTCCTCCTCAGCTGCCTCCTCCTTTTCCGCTGCTAGCGTCTCTTCCACTGCACCGCCCAAGCTCCCCAGAACCTATTCCACATGCCAGGTGAGACGTTGCCATGCCGTGCTGCGTCTGTTGTGCCTGGAAGCAAAGAGCCACACTGGCCCGGCACTCCTTTCAGCTTTGCGTTCACAGGCAGATGAGTGGCTAACACCGCTCAATTTGACAGTTGGTAAAGTGGTGTGTGACAACGGTGCCAATCTGCTTAGCGCATTGAAACAGGGCAAAATCACGCACGTGCCGTGCATGGCACACGTCTTAAACTTGGTCGTGCAGCGATTCCTTGTCAAATACCCTGGGGTCCAGGACATCTTGCGGCAGGCAAGGAAAATCTCGGCCCATTTCAGAAGATCTTACACGGCCATGGCTCGCCTTGCTGACATTCAGCGGCGACACCATCTGCCGGTCAGACGTCTTATTTGCGATTGCCCGACGCGATGGAACTCAACCTTCTATATGCTTGATAGGCTGCTCCAGCAGAAACGTGCAGTTAACGTCTACCTGTATGAACTCTGCGAAAGAAACGGTTCTGGGGAGCTGGGTTTTTTTTCACCGCGCCAGTGGCTGCTCATGCGCGACACATGCAGACTTCTGCGGCCATTTGAGGAGATCACCAAACTGGTCAGTCGCAGCCATGGCGCCATCAGTGACATGGTACCTTATGCCTTCTTTCTGGAGCGTGCATTGCGTCGTGTCATTGATCAGGCTGTGGAGGAGCAGGAGCGGGAAGATGAGGAAGTCGCAATGCTGGATGAATTCCCAGGGGGGGCTACTCTATCTGAGACAAGTCAACAACAGGAGTCTGATGAGGAGTCAGAGGAGGATGGTGCCGGGGCGGATGAGCAGGAGCAAGAAGAGCATGCTTTAAACCTTTCTGGGATCCCTGTTGTGCGAGGATGGGGAGAGGAGAATGAAGAGGACGACATTATCCTGGATGATGAGCAGGAGCCAGGCCACCACACCGCTTCCACTTTAGTGCAAATGGGGGCCTTCATGCTCCAGTGTTTTAATAGGGACCCCCGTATAAAAAGCATGAGGGTCAAGGACCAGTACTGGGTGGCAACGTACTTAGACCCCCGGTACAAACACAAAATGGCGGAAATGTTACCGCCGTCGCAGAGGGCTGTCAGAATGCAGCACTTCCAGGCCTTGCTTCGAGAAATGCTGCATTCTGCTTTTGCGTGCGCTGGCAGAGGAGCAATTCCCACTCCCAGAGAAGGATTTGCGGGTACCAATCCAACAGCGCCTGCAAGAAGAGGCCGGTTTGAAGATGTGTTGGTGACTTCGGATATGAGGTCATTCTTTCAGCCGACCCATCGACAGGTGTCATCCGGATCCAGCATCAGGGAACGCCTAGACCGTCAGGTGTCCGACTACATTGGGTTAACGGCCGATGTGGACGCTCTGAGGAGTGATGAACCCCTAGACTACTGGGTGGGCAGGCTTGACCTCTGGCCAGAGCTTGCCCAATTTGCAATCGAACTGTTGGCTTGCCCCTCATCCAGTGTCCTGTCCGAAAGGACGTTCAGCGCAGCAGGGGGGATTGTGACCGATAAGCGTACTCGCCTAGCTCACCACAGTGTTAACTACCTCACATTTCTAAAAATGAATGAGGCATGGATCTCGGAGGAATTCAACACATGTGATCAGTAGACCATGTATATGTCTATAAACAATTTTTGGAATCAAGCACACAGACCTTCTTAATTCATTTGGCTCACTTCCCTGACCCAAAAAAGCACACCGTACTATATGCCCCTACCCTCCTCTTTGAAGAGGTTGAGCGGTGTCATATTTCTACTGGGGCTGCTTATTATGAGGGGTTCCCACCATCCCTGTGCTGTGCTGACTTCCTCCTGGGTGTTCTTATTATGAGGGGCTCCCACCATCCCTGTGCTGTGCTGACTTCCTCCTGGGGGTTCTTATTATGAGGGGATCACACCATCCCTGTGCTGTGCTGACTTCCTCCTGGGGCTGCTTACGGTGCTGCTGTCAGCGCTGTATGTCACGGAGCTGCTGTCAGCGCTGTATGTCACGGAGCTGCTGTCAGCGCTGTATGTCACGGAGCTGCTGTCAGCGCTGTATGTCACGGAGCTGCTGTCAGCGCTGTATGTCACGGAGCTGCTGTCAGCGCTGTATGTCACGGAGCTGCTGTCAGCGCTGTATGTCACGGAGCTGCTGTCAGCGCTGTATGTCACGGAGCTGCTGTCAGCGCTGTATGTCACGGAGCTGCTGTCAGCGCTGTATGTCACGGAGCTGCTGTCAGCGCTGTATGTCACGGTGCTGCTGTCAGCGCTGTATGTCACGGAGCTGCTGTCAGCGCTGTATGTCACGGAGCTGCTGTCAGTGCTGTATGTCACGGAGCTGCTGTCAGCGCTGTATGTCACGGAGCTGCTGTCAGCGCTGTATGTCACGGAGCTGCTGTCAGCGCTGTATGTCACGGTGCTGCTGTCAGCGCTGTATGTCACGGAGCTGCTGTCAGCGCTGTATGTCACGGAGCTGCTGTCAGCGCTGTATGTCACGGAGCTGCTGTCAGCGCTGTATGTCACGGAGCTGCTGTCAGCGCTGTATGTCACGGAGCTGCTGTCAGCGCTGTATGTCACGGTGCTGATGTCAGTGCTCTGTATTACGGTGCTGCTGTCAGTGCTCTGTATCTCCTGCACCCTCTTGTTTGCCTACCCTGGTCCCTGACCTTCCCTCTCCTCCATTGCCTTCATTAGCTCCATAGTCCTGAATTGTCAGAACAATTTCCCAAATAAAAAAAAAATGCTTGTAGTTATCGATCCCAAATTCACCTCATACATGTATTATGCTATTGTCCAGGTGGTGGGACTACGTGCTACCCCCTAATAATTACCCCGTGGCCGCAAATTCGACCTAAAGGTTTGCGAAATTCGCCTCCCATTGAAGTCAATGGAGCCCGCGGCGAACGGTCGTTTTCGCGAACGTTTGTGTCCGTTCGCGTTTCGCGTTCGCGAAACGTCCCGTCGGAAGTTCGTCCATCACTAATCAAATACCACCAAAGGAAAACTCTATTTGTGGGGAAAAGAAGGACGTCAATTTTGTTTGGGTACAACGTCGCACGACCGCGCAGTGCCATATCACAAAAAAATAAATAAAAATGACCTGATCATTAAGGGGGGTGAATCCTTCCAGGGCTGAAGCGGTTAAATTCACCGTGAATTCGCACTGCCGCATGTATGTGAAAGAAAGACGGTTTGATTCACATGTCATGCAAATCAGATGCGGTTAAAAACACATGCAATCCAATTTTGATACGTGTGAATGGAACCGTACAGATTTGTTTATTTTAGCAACAGATCCTGGTTTTACCATTTCATAAGCAAACACACATTTCACCCAGCTGTTTCTTTAGCTGGGGGGTCCCAATTACGAGAACAATAGAACGAGCCGTAGGATACAATGTTGCAATTACCCAATAAATTTTGTCAATATCATCATCTCCACTGTTATATTTATATATTAGCTGACCAACAGCTTCCACCGAGCTAACTAAATCCAGCAAAACACAAGCCACCATGGTGCCGGCTGCCCGTAGTAGACCACCAATCTGCGGAGGGGAGCTGAGCTGCAGAGCGTTCCTCCTGATGTTCCAGGCGTGTTTTAGAAGTGATCCTACGCTGAGCGTGATACAGGTGAAAGTCAAAGTAAAGGGCAAACAGCAACCCAACATAACATTAAAAAGATCAAAGAGTTTAGTAGAAACAACAACATCATCGATTACTCTTGTAGGCTCTGTCACATTTTCAGAACAATGAAGGGGAACTGTCCAAATAATAGGAAGATTTATTAGAAAACAAAAAACTGCCGACCCCAACAAGAGCAGATTGGTGGAAGTCGATATAATTTTTTTCACCCACTGGAACAAATGTTGGGAAAAGTTGAAAAGTTTTACACAGTAAAAAGTTGAAAGAAGAGCTGTTTGCCAAAAACACGTGCAGACAATAATGGAAAAAATCATAGCGTCGTATAAACACAATTCTTTCCGGGTCATTGTGTTTGACTCTGGAATGAGATCTTCAGCAATCAGTGCGCACTGGTAGAATATATTGATGAATATCATAGTGGACAGGATCCGATCGCAGGCTGTAGGATGTTTTCCTTTGTACCAATCTCTGAGATATAGAAACGATATTAAAAGGTTTAGGGTTAAGCCTGGTGCACCTATGGTGATGGAAATAATGGGAAGCAACGCCATGATTTTAAAAGTCCTCCAGAAAGATCTCCAGTCCGTTGTCTGCAGAGAGCTCTTGTGTCTGTGCTCTGCTACTTTAGTAGGCAACTCTAAAATATCCAAGGATGCAAATGATCAGTTTGTTTTTTTTTCCTGCGTAAGCTGCGTTGCATATTTAATATTATGTTAACCTTTTCACACCAAAAGCTTATTTCTGACATATACAGTGGTGTGAAAAAGTGTTTGCCCCCTTCCTCATTTCCTGTTCCTTTGCATGTTTGTCACACTTAAGTGCTTCGGAACATCAAACCAATTTAAACAATAGTCAAGGACAACACAAGTAAACACAAAATGCAATTTGTAAATGAAGGTGTTTATTATTAAAGGTGAAAAAAAATCCAAACCATCATGGCCCTGTGTGAAAAAGTGATTGCCCCCCTTGTTAAAACATACTATAACTGTGGTTGTCCACACCTGGGTTCAATTTCTCTAGCCACACCCAGGCCTGATTATTGCCACACCTGTTCACAATCAAGGCATCACTTAAATAGGAGCTGCTTGACACAGTAAGGTCCACCAGAAGATCCTTAAGAGCTACACATCATGCCGAGACCCAAAGAAATTCAGGAACAATTGAGAAAGAAAGTAATTGAGATCTATCAGTCTGGAAAGGGTTATAAAGCCATTTCCAAAGCTTTGGGAATCCAGCGAACCACAGTGAGAGCCATTATCCACAAATGGCGAAGACATGGAACAGTGGTGAACCTTCCCAGGAGTGGCCAGCCGCCCAAAATTACCCCAAGAGCGCAGCGACGACTCATCCAAGAGGTCACAAAAGACCCCACAACAACGTCCAAGGAACTGCAGGCCTCACTTGCCTCAGTTAAGGTCAGCGTTCATGCCTCCACCATCAGGAAAAGACTGGGCAAAAATGGCCTGCATGGCAGAGTTCCAAGGAGAAAACCACTGCTGAGCAAAAAGAACATCAAAGCTCGTCTCAATTTCTCCACAACACATCTTGATGATCCCCAAGACTTTTGGGACAACATTCTGTGGACCGATGAGACAAAAGTGGAACACTTTGGAAGGTGTGTGTCCAAGTATATCTGGCGTAGAAGGAACACTGCATTTCATAAAAAGAACATTATACCAACAGTAAAATATGGTGGTGGTAGTGTGATGGTCTGGGGCTGTTTTGCTGCTTCAGGACCTGGAAGACTTGCCGTGATAAAAGGAACTATGAATTCTGCTGTCTACCAAGAGATCCTGAAGGAGAATGTCCGACCATCTGTTCGTGTACTCAAGCTGAAACGGACTTGGGTTCTGCAGCAGGACAATGATCCTAAACACACCAGCAAGTCCACCACCGAATGGCTGAAGAAAAACAAAATGAAGACTTTGGAGTGGCCTAGCCAAAGTCCTGACCTGAATCCTATTGAGATGTTGTGGTATGACCTTAAAAAGACCGTTCATGCTCGAAAACCCTCTAATGTAACTGAATTAGGACAATTCTGCAAAGATGAGTGGGCCAAAATTCCTCCAGGACGCTGTAAAAGCCTCATTGCACGTTATCGCAAACGCTTGGTTGCAGTTGTTGCTGCTAAGGGTGGCCCAACCAGTTATTAGGTTTAGGGGGCAATCACTTTTTCACACAGGGCCATGATGGTTTGGATTTTTTTTCACCTTTAATAATAAACACCTTCATTTACAAATTGCATTTTGTGTTTACTTGTGTTGTCCTTGACTATTGTTTAAATTGGTTTGATGTTCCGAAACACTTAAGTGTGACAAACATGCAAAGGAACAGGAAATGAGGAAGGGGCAAACACTTTTTCACACCACTGTATAGAGCAAATCTTGTATGTAATGGTATCCTTTGATTAGCATATCAACAAGTGTGGGGGTAAAAAGGATAACTCACTCACTAGGTCAGGTCCGATATATAGGACTGGAAATTCTGCGATTTTGCAGAAGGTGGGGAGAGGTCGAGGAGGGGAGCTTTACCTTCTTATGGACCACTCCCTCAACGGGTAGATAACCCAGATGGAAACACTGGGCTTTGGGAAGGGGTGGGCTGGGTGGTTATTTGGGGTTTCCCCCCTTTTTTTTTCTTTTCTTTTTTTTTTCCCCTCTTCTTTTTTTCTCGCCCCTCTTCTTTTCTTCTCACCTCCCGTCGATGCTCTGCCACTCCTATGGAGTTACGTGAAGAATAGAGAGGTATGGCAGGACCTATTAAGGTAATATCGTATAATGTAAGAGGCCTAAATTCAGCTCAGAAGAGAAGCCGGCTCTGGCTAGAACTGCGCCGATATGCAGCAGATATGATTTTTTTATACAGGAAACACACTCCAGGAAGGGGGATATACCAAAGATGCCTTTGCCTATGTATTTAATCAATGGTTTCATGCACCATCACCGATTAGAAGGGTGACAATGGCATTTAGAAAGACATGCCCAATAGAGGTTGTATCTTCCCAGATGCATCCTGAAGGTCGTTATCTTTTTGTAAAGGTGAGACTGCATGGCTATTGTATTGCTCTGAATACAGGAACAGTGAATTTTTTGATAACGTCCTTGAAACTTCTGGAGGGATATAGAGAGGGATTTTTGATTTTGGGGGGGATATTTTAACTTAGTATTAGACCCAAACATGGATAGCTCGACAGGTAAAACCCCAATATCTTTCAAAGCCCTAAAGCATTTAAAACAGCTCTTACTGTCTCTCCATTTGGTAGATAGATGTGTGCAACACTTAATGAAACAAGGCACTATAGCTATTACTCTAAAACAGTGATTCTCAACCAAGGTTCCGTGGAACCCTAGGGTTCCTCCAGAGGTTGCTAGGGGTTCCTTCAGCATTGGGCAATTTCTGCCTCTCAGATAAGTTCCCACTGACACCATTGATCTTTTTAACTATCTGTAAGAAGGTAATTCTTCCCAATGACCACAAGTGTAAGGACCATTCTTCCCACTGACCATCACATTAATGTATCATGAGTAGGGATGAGCTTGGTGTTCGCGTCGAGCGTATGTTCGACTCAAACACCGGCTGTTAACACGTTCTGCGAATACCAAACGTTATGGGCTGTTTGCACCAAATTTGTGTGGCGCTCATGGCTCGCAGTGCATTGCTGGCTCATGATTGTCCAAGCATGCACTGTGACCCCCACATGCTTGGCCAATCACAGCGCTGGCAGCGAAGAGAGCAATAATTGGCCACAGGCAAGATGCACAGTATACACCTTTATCTCCCCTTTATTGCTGGTGTTCTCTCATACAGGCATATGCAGGAGTTAGTGGGCGTTGTGTGCCTCCAGCAAAGCAGAGTATAAACCTCTATCTACCCTGTATTGCTGGTGTTCTCTCATACAGGCATCTGCAGGAATCAGTGAGTGTTGTGTGCCTACAGCACAGCACAGTATACACCTGTATCTACCCTTTATTGCTGGTGTTCTCTCATACATGCATCTGCAGGAGTTAGTGGGCATTGTGTGTGCCTCCAGCACAGTATACACCCGTATCTACCCTTTATTGCTTGTGTTTCTCATACAGTCATCTGCAGGAGTTAGTGGGTGTTGTGTGCCTCCATCACAGTATAAACCTGTATATACCCTTTATTGCTGGCGTTCTCTCATACAGGAATCTGCAGTAGTTAGTGGGTGTTGTGTGCCTACAGCACAGTATACATCTGCATCTACCCTTTATTGCTGGTGTTATCTCATACAGGCATCTGCAGTAGTTAGTGGGTGTTGTGTGCCTCCAGCACAGTATACACCCGTATCTACCCTTTATTGCTGGTGTTCTCTCATAGAGGCATCTGCAGTAGTTAGTGGGTGTTGTGTGCCTCCAGCACAGTATACACAAGTATCTACCCTTTATTGCTGGTGTTCTCTCATACAGGCATCTGCAGGAGTTAGTGGGTGTTGTGTGCCTCCTGCACAGTATACACCTGTATCTACCCTTTATTGCTGGTGTTCTCTCATACAGGCATCTGCAGGAGTTAGTGGGTGTTGTGTGCCTCCAGCACAGCACAGTATACACCTGTATCTACCATTTAATGCTGGTGTTCTCTCATACAGACATCTGCAGGAGTTAGTGGGTGTTGTGTGCCTACAGCACAGCACAGTATACACCTGTATCTACCCTTTATTGCGGGTGTAGTGGGTGTTGTGTGTGCCTCCAGCACAGTATACACCCGTATCTACCCTTTATTGCTGGTGTTCTCTCATACAGGCGTCTGCAGAAGTTAGTGGGTGTTGTGTGCCTCCAGCACAGTATACACCCGTATCTACCCTTTATTGCTGGTGTTCTCTCATACAGACGTCTGCAGAAGTTAGTGGGTGTTGTGTGCCTCCAGCACAGCACAGTATACACCTGTATCTACCCTTTATTGCTGGTGTTCTCTCATACAGGCATCTGCAAGAGTTAGTGGGTGTTGTGTGCCTACAGCACAGAAAAATATATGCCTGTATCTAGCCTTTATTGCTGGTGTTCTCTCATGCAGGCATCTGCAGGAGTTAGTGGGTGTTGTGTGCCTACAGAACAGCATAGTATACAACTGTATCTACCCTTTATTGCTGGTGTTCTCTCATATAATCATCTGCAGGAATTAGTGGGTGTTGTGTGCCTACAGAACAGCATAGTATACAACTGTATCTACCCTTTATTGCTGGTGTTCTCTCATATAATCATCTGCAGGAATTAGTGGGTGTTGTGTGCCTACAGAACAGCATAGTATACAACTGTATCTACCCTTTATTGCTGGTGTTCTCTCATATAATCATCTGCAGGAATTAGTGGGTGTTGTGTGCCTACAGAACAGCATAGTATACAACTGTATCTACCCTTTATTGCTGGTGTTCTCTCATATAATCATCTGCAGGAATTAGTGGGTGTTGTGTGCCTACAGAACAGCATAGTATACAACTGTATCTACCCTTTATTGCTGGTGTTCTCTCATATAATCATCTGCAGGAATTAGTGGGTGTTGTGTGCCTCCAGCATAGCAGAGTATAAACCTGTATCTACCCTGCATTGCTGGTGTTCTCTCATACAGGCATCTGCAGTAGTTAGTGGGTGTTGTGTGCCCCCAGCACAGTATACACCTGTATCTACCCTTTATTGCTGGTGGTCTCTCATAGAGGCGTCTGCAGGAGTTAGTGGATGTTGTGTGCCTACAGAACAGCATAGTATACAACTGTATCTACCCTTTATTGCTGGTGTTCTCTCATATAATCATCTGCAGGAATTAGTGGGTGTTGTGTGCCTACAGCATAGCACAGTATACACCTGTAACAACCCTTTATTGCTGGTGTTCTCTCATACAGCCATCTGCAGTAGTTAGTGGGTGTTGTGCGTGCCTCCAGCACAGTATACACCCGTATCTATCCTTTATTGCTGGTTTTCTCCCATGCAGGCATCTGCAGTAGTTAGTGGGTGTTGTGTGCCTCCAGCACAGTATACGCCTGTATCTACCCTTTATTGCTGGTGTTCTCCCATGCAGGCTTCTGCAGTAGTAAGTGGGTGTTGTGTGCCTCCAGCACAGCACAGTATAGACCTGTATCTACCCTTTATTGTTGGTGTTCTCCCATACAAGCATCTGCAGGAGTTAGTGGGTGTTGTGTGCCTCCAGCAAAGCACAATATACACCTATATTGACCCTTTATTGCTGGTGTTCTCTAATACAGGCATCTGCAGGAGTTAGTGAGTGTTGTGTGCCTCCAGCACAGTATACACCTGTATCTACCCTTTATTGCTGGTGTTCTCTCATATAGGCATCTGCAGGAGTTACTGGGTGTTGTGTGCCTACAGCACAGCACAGTATACATTTGTATCTACCCTTTATTGCTGGTGTTCTCTCATACAGGCATCTGCAGGAGTTAGTGGGTGTTGTGTGCCTCCAGCACAGTATAAACCTGTATCTACCCTTTATTGCTGGTGTTCTCTCATAGAGGCATCTGCAGTAGTTAGTGAGTGTTGTGTGCCTATAGCACAGCACAGTATACACCTGTATCTACCCTTTATTGCTGGTGTTCTCTCATACAGGCATCTGCAGGAGTTAGTGGGTGTTGTGTGCCTATAGCACAGCACAGTATACACCTGTATCTACCCTTTATTGCTGGTGTTCACATACAAGCATCTGCAGGAGTTAGTGGGTGTTGTGTGCCTACAGCACAGCACAATATGCACGTGTATCTACCCTTTATTGCTGGTGTTCTCTCATAGAGGCTTCTGCAGGAGTTAGTGGGTGTTGTGTGCCTACAGCACATTATACACCTGTATCTACCCTTTATTGCTGGTGTTCTCTCATAGAGGCTTCTGCAGGAGTTAGTGGGTGTTGTGTGCCTCCAGCACAGCACAGTATACACCTGTAACTACCCTTTATTGCTGGTGTTCTCCCATACAGACATCTGCAGTAGTTAGTGGGTGTTGTGTGCCTCCAGCACAGCACAGTATAGACCTGTATCTACCCTTTATTGCTGGTGTTCTCTCATACAAGCATCTGCAGGAGTTAGTGGGTGTTGTGTGCCTACAGCACAGCACAGTATACACCTGTATATACCCTTTATTGCTGGTGTTCTCTCATGGAGGCTTCTGCAGGAGTTAGTGGGTGTTGTGTGCCTCCAGCACAGCACAGTATACACCTGTAACTACCCTTTATTGCTGGTGTTCTCTCATATAGGCATCTGCAGTAGTTAGTGGGTGTTGTGTGCCTACAGCACAGTGCAGTATACACCTGTGTCTACCCTTTATTGCTGGTGTTCTCTCATACAGGCATCTGCGGGAGTTAGTGGGTGTTGTGTGCCTACAGCACAGTATACACATGTATCTACCCTTTATTGCTGGTGTTCTCTCATAGAGGCTTCTGCAGGAGTTAGTGGGTGTTGTGCGTGCCTCCAGCACAGTATACACCCGTATCTATCCTTTATTGCTGGTGTTCTCTCATACAGGCATCTGCAGGAGTTTGTGGGTGTTGTGTGCCTACAGAACAGTATACGCCTGTATCTAGCCTTTATTGCTGGTGTTCTCTCATACAGGCATCTGCAGGAGTTAGTGGGTGTTGTGTGCCTCCAGCACAATATACACTACCCAGTTGCTGGTTTTCCCATCTCCCTGCAGGCCATTACTATGTCTGGAAGGCCAACAAGGAGAGGCAGACAGCCACAAGCCAATAAAAGAGGGCAAGCAGGCTCTGTGTCTAGAGATAACAGTGCTGGTCATGGATGCGGTGCATCGCTATCAGCACGTGGCCATGGGACATGCTTGTCCTTATTTTCAGCAGCTGGATAAGTGTAGCCGCATCATGCCGAAGACTTGGTAGAGTGGATGACCAAGCCCTCTTCATCCTCCTCACCCCATCTCACCCAGGCTCAGGGTACTAGCAAAGCAGCTGCCAACGCATCCTCTTCCCTCATCTCAATGTCATCAGCAGTCACTCCTTCCCTAGACCCACCATGTCCTCCTGAGGAGTCCCCCGAACTGTTTGAGCACAGTGTTGGGTACATGCTCCAGGAGGATGCCCAGAGTTTTGAAGGCTCTGATGATGATACCCAGCTAGAGGAAGTCTGTAGCGTGAGCGCAGAGAGAGGGGATGCTCAAGAAGGACAGCAATCTTGCAGTCATGTTCCACCAGCTGCTGCATACTGCCAGGTTTGCTCCAGTGATGAAGATGGAGGGGATGATGAGGTCACTGACTCCACGTGGGTGCCTGATAGGAGAGAGGAGGAGGAGGAGAAGGAGACACATCTCCAACGAGGCAGGATGTCCTCCGGGGGCCAGCTTAGGGGCAGCACACCGACTGAATCACACCACAGTTCTCTGCCTGTGCAGGGCGCTGCCTCTGTGCGTTATTCCAAAAGTTCTTTGGTGTGGGTGCGGAAGGTGGAAGATATAAACAAAATGGAGGACCTGGTGCTTACGGCCCAAGATCGACAGGAAACATATCAAAAGACTTGGTCTCTTTGGAATGCGTCTGTGTACTCAGACGAGGGCAAAGCCCTGTTTGGCAACTAATTGACTTACTGCCTGTATCTGGCAGACCACGTTGGGAACGCCGATCCCCCCCTCCCTCCCCCCCCCTCCCTCCCCGCCACCTCCTTCCCTTGCCTCTCCCTCTCTCCCCCCCCACCCCTCTCCCCCATCTCTCCTTCTTTTCTGTTACTCTCTTACTTTTATCTCAGTCTTCACTCTTTCTCTTGGCCGCGGCCCCAAACCTGCTCACGGTGACCTTATGCCGAGGCGCTAAACTAGGCTTCGGCATGACTGATTCATGTGGAGTGGCAAGGGCATCTGTACCGGCTCTGGCCAAGTGGGTGTTACCTGCAAGGCCGGAAGATAGGACATGCTATGTTGATGAATCATATATTGCCATACCAGTACATGTACAGCATGTTTGTGAGGCTGCGACCTCTTTTGTTTCAATTATTACTGTTTGTTCTGGGGCTTTCCCCATATGTGTGTTTTTGCTAATCATAATACTAATAAAATGATATATTTGCAAAAGTTCTTTGGTGTGGGCCTTTTTTGAGATGAGTGCATGCAGATCGCACCACTGCTATTTGCAACATATGTCTCAAGCGTATCTCGCGTGCCCAAAATATCAGCCGCTTGGGCACCACAAGCTTGACCAGACATATGTAGGGTCACAGGAGCTCGGTTTTTTCTCACCACGCCAGTGGGGCATGATCAGGGATGCATGCACTGTCCTGTCACCATTTGAGGAGGCCATGAGGATGGTGAGCAGTGACAGTGCATGCATCAGTGACACTGTACCTCTTGTCCACCTGTTGGAGCACACTCTGCGTGGAATAATGGACAGTAGACACGTGTGATTCGTTTCGTACGAATCTCAAATTTGTACGAATTTCCCAAAATTGGTACGTTCGGGAGAATCCGAAATACGAATTGCCGTGCGTCCGAATTCTGTACGCAATACGAATTTTTGTTTACGAATTTTGGATCAGTTGTCGTCGCATCAACGACAACTCAGTCATTATGCTTATTATGAGGGGCTCCCACCATCCCTGTGCTATGCTAACTTCCTCCTGGGGCTGTACCTCTGCTGTGCTCATTATGAGGGGCTCCCACCATCCCTGTGCTGTGCTGACTTCCTCCTGGGGCTGCTTATTATGAGGGGCTTCCACCATCCCTGTGCTATGCTGACTTCCTCCTGGGGCTGTACCTCTGCTGTGCATATTATGAGGGGCTCCCACCATCCCTGTGCTATGCTGACTTCCTCCTGGGGCTGCTTTTTATGAGGGGCTCCCACCATCCCTGTGCTGTGCTAACTTCCTCCCGGGGCTGCTTATTATGAGGGGCTCCCACCATCCCTGTGCTATGCTGACTTCCTCCTGGGGCTGCTTATTATGAGGGGCTCCCACCATCCCTGTGCTAGGGACCATTACTGGCTGGCCACTCTCCTCTCCACGGTACAAGGGTAAGGTTGCCGACCTTATCTTGCCATCGCAGAGGGAGCAGAGGATGAGACATCTCCGGAAGGCCTTGCAGAAAGGACTGTGCAACGCATTTCCAGAGACTGGGAGGTTACAAACTCCTGGTTCTGGACAACGTTTTGCTGAGGCTTCCGTCAGTCACAGAAGGAGCGATGGAGAAGGTGGCTGTCTGACCGATGCATTCAGAATTTTTTTTAGTCCGCAGCCCCAAAGTACGATCAGTTCCAGCAACCATCTCCAGCGTCTGATTTACATGGTTCAGGAATACCTAGGGGCCAGGTCAGACTTGGACACCTTTCCCACCGAAAATACTCTGGCTTACTGGGTCTTGAGGATGGATCACTGGCCAGAGCTTGCACAGTATGTAATTGAGCTACTGGCCTGTCCTGCATCCAGAGTTCTTTAGGAATGCACCTTCAGTGCTGCTGGTGGCTTTGTAACCGATCACAGGGTGTGCCTGTCCACCGACTCGGTTGATCAACTGGCCTTCATAAAGATGAATCAGTCTTGGATCACCACCAGCTACCAAGCACCTGAAGCTGATGTAACTGAATAATTTTTTTTCAAATGTCACATCCCTTCAAGACTGCCTATGCTGATGCTGAGAGACTGTCTTGTTATGTTGACTGGCTATCATCTTCCTCCTCAATGATCCTTCTGATATCTTGGAAGAACATTTTTGGTTCTGGGTGATGCCACCAGCCCAATTTTTCAGCCCCTGTTTAACAGGGGCGTGTAATTAGAGTGCAATGCTTTGCAGCAGGGCTCATTCCTGCACTCCAAATAGAGTATATGGGAGAGGTTGCAGTGTCGTGGCACCAGCACCAGTGCCTAAGGCCCAATTTTTCAGCCCCTGTTTATCAAGGGCATGTAATACAATTGTTGATGCAATGATTTGCAGCAGGGCTCATTCCTGCACTCCAACTAGAGTATATGGGAGAGGTTGCAGTGTCGTGGCACTAGCACCAGTGCCTAAGGCCCAATTTTTCAGCCCCTGTTTAACAGGGGCGTGTAATTACAATTTTTGATGCAATGCTTTGCAGCAGGGCTCATTCCTGCACTCCAACTAGAGTATCCAGGAGAGGTTACAGTGTCGTGGCTCCAGCAAGCAGTGCCTAATGCCCAATTTTTCAGCCCCTGTACAACAAGGTCATGTAATTACAATTGTTTATATAATCGTTCACAGCAGGGCGCTCCAGCAAGAGTCACTTTGAGGGCTTACAGTGGTGTGGCAACACCAACACCTTAGGCCCCCATTTCTGCACAGCATATAGGGCAGGCCCCTACTTTCAAACATCCAACTTACAAACGTCTCCTACTTGCAAACGAAAGGAGACAACAGGAAGTGAGATGAAAAAAGACGGACGCCCCAAAAAATTATACAGGGGTGATAACCCTTCCCTATGTTTTCCAAAAATCTTAAAAATAGATTTTTTGACTGGAGCTACACTTTTAAAATGTACCAGTTCAAAATTACAAACAGATTCTACTTAACTCAACAAACCTACACAGTCCCTGTCTTGTTTGCACTGCCTGTATACTGCTGTTCTGAGTATATAGGGCCTGGGGGCCCCACGCCTTTCCTTTTTTTAATTTGGGTACGGGGTTCCCCTTAATATCCGTACAAGACCCAAAGGGGCTGGTAATGGGCAGGGGGGGGCTACTCATGCCATTTTTCTCAATGATTTTCATCCATATTGCCAGAACAAGATATTACATTAAAACCGCAAGCAGTTTTAAATGACTTTTTTTTCCGATAAATGTCATTTTGTGCAGGGACTGTTCTAAACACAGGAAACACGTGGCACTTCACAGGCATACTACAGACACCCCCCAGGCACCATATTTAAAGGAATATTTCACTTTTTTTTTTCACTTTAATCGTCATTAAAATCAGTGCTCCCGAAAAAACTTCAGTTTTTAAAAAAAAATTAGGCATTGACCCATGTCCCCTGGGGCAGGAGCCAGGTCCCCAAACCCTTTTTAGGACAATATCTTGCATATTAGCCATTAAAATTATCACTTTTTATTTCGAACTTTCGTGTCCCATAGACTTAAATGGGGTTCTAAAGTTCGCACAAATTTTTGGTCCGTTTGAAAGTTCTGGTGCAAACCGAACCAGGGTGTGTTCGGCTCATCCCTAATCATGAGTTGTAGATTTCTAATTTTTAGCAGGGGTTCCCTGAGACTGGAGAACTATTTCAAGGGTTCCTCTGTGTTGAAAAGGTTGAGAAAGGCTGCTCTAGAATACATAATATGTATTCCTGCTTAGATCTCTTTCTGGTGGACCAGTTCTACCTGGAAAGGATCCGACAATGTACGATAGAGCCAATAACAATTTCAGACCACGCTCCCATAACTATGACTATATATCCAGTTTCAAAAGACCATTTAGAGCAAACATGGCGGTTAAATGAGACCCTGTTAGACGATAGTCATACAGTAGAGGTATTAACCCTTAAAATGAAAACATACTTTGAATTGAACATGCCCGGAGAACCCCCTGAACAGGCCGTGTGGAATAATGTGAGTTCTTTGGGGTGGCGGAGAGGATGGGTCGAGGTTTGTGGAGGGGGCGACGGGAAGGGAACAGAGGACTATTTGCCTTTTTTTTTTCTTTTCTTTCGGGGGAAGATATGGTATGTAAATAAGATGTTGGAAATGCTATACAATGTGGATTTTTTTTTTTTTTTTTTTTTTTTAAACAATAAAAATTTGATAATAATAAAAAAAAAGGTTAACCCTTTCACGCCAAAGCCTATTCCTGACATTTGTTGCTTAAAAGTTAAAATCTGTATTTTTTTTGCTAGAAAGTTACTTAGAACCCCAAAACTTTATACATATACATATATATATATATATATATATATATATATATATATATATATATATACAGTGGTGTGAAAAAGTGCTTGCCCCCTTCCTCATTTCCTGTTCCTTTGCATGTTTGTCACACTTAAGTGTTTCGGAACATCAAACCAATTTAAACAATAGTCAAGGACAACACAAGTAAACACAAAATGCAATTTGTAAATGAAGGTGTTTATTATTAAAGGTGAAAAAAAAATCCAAACCATCATGGCCCTGTGTGAAAAAGTGATTGCCCCCCTTGTTAAAACATACTATAACTGTGGTTGTCCACACCTGAGTTCAATTTCTCTAGCCACACCCAGGCCTGATTATTGCCACACCTGTTCACAATCAAGGCATCACTTAAATAGGAGCTGCTTGACACAGTAAGGTCCACCAGAAGATCCTTAAAAGCTACACATCATGCCGAGACCCAAAGAAATTCAGGAACAATTGAGAAAGAAAGTAATTGAGATCTATCAGTCTGGAAAGGGTTATAAAGCCATTTCCAAAGCTTTGGGAATCCAGCGAACCACAGTGAGAGCCATTATCCACAAATGGCGAAGACATGGAACAGTGGTGAACCTTCCCAGGAGTGGCCAGCCGCCCAAAATTACCCCAAGAGCGCAGCAACGACTCATCCAAGAGGTCACAAAAGACCCCACAACAACGTCCAAGGAACTGCAGGCCTCACTTGCCTCAGTTAAGGTCAGCGTTCATGCCTCCACCTTCAGGAAAAGACTGGGCAAAAATGGCCTGCATGGCAGAGTTCCAAGGAGAAAACCACTGCTGAGCAAAAAGAACATCAAAGCTCGTCTCAATTTCTCCACAACACATCTTGATGATCCCCAAGACTTTTGGGACAACATTCTGTGGACCGATGAGACAAAAGTGGAACTCTTTGGAAGGTGTGTGTCCAAGTATATCTGGCGTAGAAGGAACACTGCATTTCATAAAAAGAACATTATACCAACAGTAAAATATGGTGGTGGTAGTGTGATGGTCTGGGGCTGTTTTGCTGCTTCAGGACCTGGAAGACTTGCCGTGATAAAAGGAACTATGAATTCTGCTGTCTACCAAGAGATCCTGAAGGAGAATGTCCGACCATCTGTTCGTGTACTCAAGCTGAAACGAACTTGGGTTCTGCAGCAGGACAATGATCCTAAACACACCAGCAAGTCCACCACCGAATGGCTGAAGAAAAACAAAATGAAGACTTTGGAGTGGCCTAGCCAAAGTCCTGACCTGAATCCTATTGAGATGTTGTGGTATGACCTTAAAAAGGCCGTTCATGCTCGAAAACCCTCTAATGTAACTGAATTAGGACAATTCTGCAAAGATGAGTGGGCCAAAATTCCTCCAGGACGCTGTAAAAGCCTCATTGCACGTTATCGCAAACGCTTGGTTGCAGTTGTTGCTGCTAAGGGTGGCCCAACCAGTTATTAGGTTTAGGGGGCAATCACTTTTTCACACAGGGCCATGATGGTTTGGATTTTTTTTCACCTTTAATAATAAACAAATCATTTACAAATTGCATTTTGTGTTTACTTGTGTTGTCCTTGACTATTGTTTAAATTGGTTTGATGTTCCGAAACACTTAAGTGTGACAAACATGACTTCATTCCGTGTTGGGCCGTCCTCTTTTGGTTGATATATCCCACCCCTTCCTCTCTGGTTATACCTGAATCTCCCTTTTGGTGGAAATATGCCTGATTGCAATATATCCTACTTACTGCACCCCCTTTGTCCTTACACCATTTAGTCCCCCTTCCATCCCCTGCCTGCCCCCTTCTTTATTCTTTTTGGAGACACTCCAATGCTGACCTTCCCTCCCTCACCCTTGTTCTTATTTCATCTACTGTATTCAATGAGATTTATCGAATGTCCCGAATTGAGTCTCCTTCGATACCGCACTACGAAATTGATGCCTCTCAAACATCCACAGTGTGATCCCCTACGGGGTGGATGGCAACATGGGAGACTCGACGGGCCCCCCAACTATTGTAGTCCTCTTTGCTTAAGAGATCCCTGTGTATTTGCTCTCAGTATTGTGTGATCTACCAGATTAAAGTTACAGTGGACGTCTTTTGTTAGAATTATTTCTCTCACTTATTTTAAATTTTTTTGTTTTTACATTTTCTTTAACCGCTTCAGCCCCTGAAGATTTTATCCCCTTCCTGGCGAAAGCCCTTTTTTTGCGATTCTGCAATACTAGGTTAAATTTACAGAGGAAGTCTTTTGTTAGAATTATTGCTCTCACTCTGCCGGTCGCAGCGATACCTCACATGTCTGATTTTACCACTGTTTACATTTGTAGTAGAAACTTTTGTTCGTATTTTCTTTGCTGCGCAAGCACGCAGGGATGGGGGTGCTTTAAAATGTTTTTATTTATTTTGTTTTTACATTTTCTTTAACCGCTTCAGCCCCGGAAGATTTTACCGCCTTCTTGAAAAGAGCACTTTTTTTTTGGTTCTGCTCTGCGTCGCTTTAACTGACAATTGCGTGGTTGTGTGACGTTGTACGCAAACAAAATTGACATCCTTTTTTTCCCACAAATAGAGCTTTCTTTTGTTGGTATTTGATCACCTCTGCGTTTTTTATTTTTTGCGCTAACAACAAAAAAAAGCAACAATTTTGAAAAAAAAGGCATTATTTTTTTACTTTTTGCTATAATAAATATCCCCCAAAAATATATATAATTTTTTTTCCTCAGTTTAGGCCGATACGTATTCTTCTACATATTTTTGGTAAAGAAAATCACAATAAGCGTTTATTGATTTCTTTACGCAAAAGATATAACATCTACAAAATAGGGGATAGCTTTATGGAATTTTTATTATTACTTTTTTATTAGTAATTAATAATTGTGGCGATCTGCAATTTTTATCGGGACTGCGACATTATGGAGGACACATCGGACAATTTTCATACTATTTTGGGACCATTGTCACTTATACAGTGATCAGTGCTATAAAAATGCATTGATTACTGTGTAAATGACACTAGCAGTGACGGTGTTAACCACTAGGGGGTGATGAAGGGTTTAAGTGTGTCCTAGGGAGTGATTCTAACTGTGAGGGGGGTGGGCTTCAAGTGACAAGACAGCAATCCAATGACAGGGTGTGGTGATCTCTGTCATGACACTAGGCAGAACGGGGTAATGCCTTGTTTACATTGGCACTTCCCTGTTCTGAGGCTCCGTGACACGATCACCGAAAGACCGGCAGACATCGAGTCTGCCAGTCCTGCGGGCATGGTCATGATGTATGAGGCTCGCCTGCAGTCCCCAGCTCTTAAAGGAGATGTACAGGTACGCCCATTTGCCCATCGCTCCCACTGTGCCGATTTATATCGGTGTGCAGCAGTCTGCAAGTGGTTAAAAAAAAATCTGATCACTTTTATTGCTGTCACAGGGAATGTAAATATCCCTTGTGACAGTAATAGGTGGTGACAGGTACTCTTTATGGAGGACCCCACATCCCTCCTTTGCACTTAAAAGTATTCAGATTGCTAAAATCGGTTTAGACATTAATGGCTGTGTGTTGAGTTATTTTGAGGGGACAGGAAATTTACAGAAATGCAAAAAGAAAAACCGCGCATTGCCTGACCACAAAAAAATAAAATAAAAATGTGCTGTAAACCCAAATGTTATACTACATTCGACACAAGACAGAAAAAAAGGGTGGGTTGCGCAAAGAAAAAAATTATTAAATTCATTAATATTGCGTCTCAAAGGTAAATAAGTGAATATTAACACCAATCTATGCAAAAAATAAGTGTAAAAATAAGTGAAAACATCAATATACCTAAACAAAAATTAATATCTGACCGGTCCACTAACTAACGTGGTACGGTCATGTGACAAAAAACACACAATTAATGAACAGTGTACAGGAAACACAGGACATTTACACTGTTATACAATCTGTACACTCACTACTTTACATTGTAGACAAGTGTCATTTCTTCAGTGTTGTCACATGAAAAGATAGAAGAAAATATGCACACAAATGTAAGGGGTGTACTTACTTTTGTGAGATAATGTATATATTTTTTTTTTAGCAGAGACTCTCGGGAATAAAATGGTGGTTGTTGCACTATTTTATGTCACACTGCATTTGCACAGCGGTCTTTAAAATGCAATCTTCTTGGAAAAAAATACACTTTAATGAATTAGAAAAATGGAGAAACCCCCTAGATGTGGGACTTTATAGGTACTACTAGAGCTGCACAATTAATCGTCAAGAATCGTTATCGCGATCTTGACTAAAGGGTTTCACAATTCTTTCTATGCAAAGAATTCTCTCTGCTCTTCTGAGAGAAAGGAAGAGAAAAACAGGGCAGTCTGCCAAGAATCAAAACATTCTCTATAAGGGCCGGTTCACACTGCGACGCGAGGCGAGGCGACACGGCTCGCCTCGCCTCGCTCCCGCAAGTCGCCCCCATTCTGTACAATGGAACCGTTCTGAGAGGAGCGACTCGAGACGCTCCGACTCAGAAAAAAGGTTCCTGTACTACTTTGGGGCGACTTCGGGGGCGACTTGCATTGACTTCTATACAGAAGTCCTCTGCAAGTCGCCGCTGAGGTCCGTGCAGGTCGCGGCGAGGCAAGTCGGAGACGCCTCGCCGCGCATCGCTGTGTGAACCGGCCCTAAGTTGAACTTAAGTATAAACATTGTAACAATTTGTCAATGGAATACACTGTGTGTAAGTGAAAAAAGTTTAACCACTTAAACACTAAACATGTTGCTGACATTTGTTGGTTTCAAGTTAAAATTATTATTTTTTTTGCTATAAAATTACTTAGAACCCCCAAACATTATATATATATATATATATATGTGTGTATGTATGTGTGTATGTATATATATATATATACACACATACATACACACATATATATATATATATATATATATATATATATATATATATATATATATATATATATACCACCATTTTATTTTCTAGGGTGTCTACTAAATATATATATATATATATATATATATATATATATATATATATATATATATATATATATATATATATATATATATAGATATATATATGTGTATGTATGTGTATATATATATATATATATATATATATATATATATATATATAAATATATATATATATATATATATATATATATATATATATATATATATATATATATATATATTTAGTAGACACCCTAGAAAATAAAATGGTTGTCACATTGTATTTGCACAGCGGTCTTTCAAATGCATTTTTTTTAAATTACTTTAATGAATAAAAAAAAAAAAAACACTAACCAGTAAAGTTAGCTCATTTTTTTTGCATAATGTGAAAGAATTTTACGTTGCGAGAATCGTGATCTTTTAATTCTAAGCAAAAAAATCGTGATTCTCATTTTGGCCAGAATCGTGCAGCTCTAGGTACTACCATATTCACATACGTAGGGAAATATATAAAAAATTTATTATACAAAGAAATACATAGTTACAATGTAACAATAACAATAAACAAAAAATCATGGATAGGTGTAATGGAGTAACCCAAACCAAACGTCGTTGGGTTTGGGTTACTCCATTACACCTATCCATGATTTTTTGTGTATTGTTATGCATCCTTGATTATTTATATGTTTTTGTGATTTTGTAACTATGTATTTCTTTGTATAATATTTTTTTTTATATATTTTCCTACGTATGTGAATATGGTAGTACCTATAAAGTCCCACATCTAGGGTGTTTCTCCATTTTTCTATCTTTTTGGGGATGTGGTAAACCTTTATAGTAGATTTATTTCAGATAGCTCTGTTTCACTTTAATGAATTAAAACAAAACAAAAAACAAACAAAAAAAAAAAATGTCTTTCTATAATGTGAAAGATGAAGTTACATTTCAATCTTTCCTCCAAGCAAAAAAAATTGTGATCGTCATTTTTCCCAGAATCGTGCAGCTCTAAATTCATGGATTCAGAAGGTCCAGGATCACCAGGGAGGAAGGTTCCCTCCAGACTGGACAACCGAATGAAACCCAAAAATGGAGCTGAGGACAGTCGACTGTTTTTGAAAGTAGATTTTTTTTGTCAGACATGTCAGAATGGGACTGGGCAGAAGGTGGTTACAATCCATTCCATACATTACAATATATTAATTATAATATTCCCCTAGAGGGAAAGCACTAGCCCCACAAAAAAAGGCAAATACAATATCACATAAAAGGGTCTCCAAAGGGAAATATGTTGTGTATCTGTCGACAGGATGTTTCCCCCTCTCCTACAATTTGATCAGCACACAATATAATTAGTTATACCTTCCATGAGAAGGATGACTATATAAGTATGATGCCAAAGGGCATGGGCCATGTGCGCAGACTATGAACTGTTTACTACAATTACTGTGTTATTCTGTATATATATATATATATATATATATGTATATATATGTGTATATATATGTATATATATGTATATATATGTATATATGTGTATATATATATATATATATATGTGTGTGTGTGTGTATATATATATATATATATATATATATATATATATATATATATATATATTATGCAATACATATTTGTCTCTTTGGGATGCACCAATACCATTTGTTTTCTTTTTTTTTCACACTTTTTAAAGTTACAAATTTGCCAATAACTACCGAAAATTTTTGGTTTACAATTCAGCTGTCAACAATAGTACATTAAAAAAGTTAATAGCATTAAAAAAGTTATTTACAAATGAGATATATATGTATTTCACTTTTTTCAATGTGAAACGCATAATATATATGTTAAAGGTGCAAACATATTGATGTACAAATCAAAAAAAAAAAAAAAATTTAATTATTAATAATTTATAAAAACAGAAGAGATACAGAAAATAAAAATAAAAAAAATCAGCAGGAAAATAATAATTAAATGGAGAAGGAGAATAAGGAGTTAATAAAGCTGATTAGAGTACATTGAGGGTTAATAAGGGGTTAAACAGAGAAACAATTTAATTTGACATTTGTTTTTTACTTAACAGGTTGCTTTAAACTGACTTCATCTGCAGACCGAAGTTCATCCCTTTGATCTGTAGATGAATAAACAGTAATGCCCCGTACACATGAGTGGAATTTCCGTCGGAAAAATGTTGGATGCTTTTTCTGACAGAATTCCTCTCAAGCTTGGCTTGCATACACACCGTCACACAAAAGTTCTCTGAACTTTCGATCGTCAAGAATGCGGTGACGTACAACTCTATGACGAGGCGAGAAAAAGAAGTTCAATGCTTCTGAGCATGTGTCAAATTGTTTCCGAGCATGCGTTATTTTTTGTGCATCGGAATGGCATACAGACAAATGGAATTTCCGTGAAGAACGTTTTCCCGTCGGAAAAATAGAGAACAAACTCTCAATCTTTTGCTGGCGGAAATTCAGACAGAAAAAATTGGATGGAGCCACGTTTCAGCTGTAAGTGGGCGGATCCTAGTGACTGATGAAAGAACCGAGCCTGAAATATCAGTTCCAGGTATCGGAGCATTTGTAGGAGTACCGAAACTCACACAAATACTTTGTATCAGTGCAACTCGAATCATTTGTATTTTATATCACTTAATGATAATTGTTAGACTATTGTGAATACAATGTTACATTTTGTTTTGATTTGTGTCTTAAACTGATGTTCAGTATTCACCGCAATAGTCCTATTTATTCTGATGTTTGATCCCGAAGAATAAACAAAATACATTTTGGCTCTTGGCTTCATTTACCTTGTAAGAAGACCGCTCTGTCATCCAATAATATATATAACATTTTTTTTAAAAAGCTGTAGAAGAAACATATTTTCCAGTCATATCATTGGTCACCACGATCTTTGGACTCTTAAAGCGCAACCTAAAGCAACTGGGCCCTGGCGTACCGCCCGCTGCCGCCGGTTCTAACCAATGATTGAGACTGAGCACTCACTGACTGTGATTGGTACAGCAGCTCTGCCCGTTCCTCCAAGCAGATCCATGACGGGAGGAAGAAACTGGAGTGGAGGAGCAAGTCAGCTGATCAGCTGATGGGCCAATCCAGTGAAAGGGGAGGAGCTCTCTCCTTAGTGAGGAGATGTGAACCCACAATCCCCCTGTCCCTAATCCCCCCACCATACCTCTGTCCCTGATCCCCCCACCATCCCTCTGTCCCTGATTCCATTCCCCATAACCATCCCTCTGTGCCTTATTACCCCATCATCCCTCTGTCCCTGATCCCCACCATCCCTCTGTCCCTGATCCCCCCACCATCCCTCTGTCCACGATCCCATTCCACACCCCCATCATCCCTCTGTTGCTGTCCCCACCCCCCTCACCATCCCTCTGTCCCTGATCGTACCCCCTATCATCCCTCTGTCACTGACCCCATCCCTTTTTCCCTGATCCCATCCCACCCCTCCACCATGCCCCTGTCCCTGATCCCTTTCCCCCACCATCCCTCTGTCCCTGATCCAATCTCACCCCCCACCATCCCTCTGTCCCTGATCTCACCCCCCACCACTATCCCTCTGTCCTTGATCCTAATGCACCCCTACCATCCCCCTGTCCCTTGTCCTCCCACCATCCCTCTCTCATCCTGATCCCATCCCACCATGATCCCTCTTTCCTCCCAGATCCCATCCCACCATCCCTCTGTCCCTGATCCTTCCCACATCCACCACCCCTCTGTCCCTGATCCCACCCCCCCCCCACTATCCCTCTGTCCTTGATCCCATTCCCCAACCCCACATCCCTCTGTTGCTGACCCTACCCCTTCACCATCCCTCTGTCCCTGATCCCATCCAACCTTTTTCCCATCCCCCTGTCTCTGATCCATTCCCCCCACCATCCCTCTGTCCATGATCCACCATCGCTCTGTCACTGATCCTATCCCACCCCCTACCATCCCGCTGTCCCTGATCCCATCCCCCCACCACCACTACTGCCACTGATCCCAAGGGGGCACTCTGGAGGCATTAAGGGGGCACTCTGGAGGTACTTTTTTAGTGCCCCCTTCTATTTTCCAGAGTGCTCCCTTACATCCTCCAAAATGCCCCCTAGTAATAGTAAGGTCACTGGCAGAACTACCAGGGTCTCAAAGGTTGTACTTCTAAATGGGGGGACCCCCCACACAGTTTTTTTCTCATGAAATTTGTGTTTAGAACTGATGACATGAGCAATCCAGATGCATAGAAGGCAATATGCCTGGAATCCGCATCTGAACTGTACCACAGTGCTCAGAAAACCCACGGGACTCTATTTAACCAGTTGCCAACCAGCCACTGTACATGTACGGTGGAAGGTCGGCTCTCCTGCATAAGCCGCGTACCCATATGTCAGTCTGCGCATGTGAAGCTGTGGGCGTGGTGTCCACTCGATGTCCACCAACGACCCGCGACCGATGTGTAAAGAGATGTAAACAAGGCAGATCCCCGTTCTGTCAGATGACGTCTCAGAGATCTACTGTTCCTAGTGAGCGGGAGCAGAGACCTCAGTCATGTCCCTGGCAGCCCATCCCCCTTACAGTTAGAACCTACCCAGGGAACAGAGTTAACCTCTTCATCACCCCCTAGTGTTAACCCCTTCCCTGCCAGTGTCATATATACATTGATCAGTGCATTATTATAGCACTGATCAATGTAATAATGTCACTAGTCCCCAAAAAGTGTCACGTAGGGTCAGATTTGTCTGTTGCAGTCCTGCTAAAAAAAAATCGCAGATCGCCGCCATTACCAGTAAAAAATAAATAAAATAAATAAAAGTCCGTAAATGTATACCATAATTTGCAGACGTGATAACTTTTGTGCAAACCAATCAATATGCACTTATTGTAATTTTTTCACCAAAAACATGTAGAAGAATACGTATTGGCCTAAACTGATGAAGAAATGTGTTTTTTTTATTCATTTATTTTTGGATATTTATCATAGCAAAACATAAAAAAAAAAAAGTTTTTTTTTTCAAAATTGTCGCTCTTTTTTGTTCTTGTTTTTGCTCTTTTATAGCGCAAAAAAATAAAAACCGCAGAGCTGATCGAATACCACCAAAGAAAACTCTATTTGTGGGGAAAAGAAGGACGTCAATTTTGTTTGGGTACAACGTCGCACGACTGCGTGGTGCCGTATCGCAAAAAAATAAAATAAAAAAATGGACCGATCATTAAGGGGGGTAAATCCTTCCAGGGCTGAAGTGGTTAAATTCACCGTTAATTCGCACTGCCGCATGTATGTGAAAGAAAGACGGTTTGATTCACATGTCTTGCAAATCGGATGCGGCTCAAAACACATCCAATCCAATTTTGATACGTGTGAATGGAACCGTACAGATTTTTATTTTATTTTAGCAACAGATCCTGGTTTTACCATTTCATAAGCAAACACACATTTCACCCAGCTGTTTCTTTAACTGGGGGGTCCCAATTACGAGAACGATAGAACGAGCCGTAGGATACAATGTTACAATTACCCAGTAAAATGTTTCAATATTTACATCTCCACTGTTGTTGTTAGATATTAGCTGACCAACAGCTTCCACAAAGCTACTTAAATCCAGCAAAACACAAGCCACCATGGTGCCGGCTGCCCGTAGTAGACCACCAATCTGCGGAGGGGAGCTGAGCTGCAGAGCGTTCCTCCTGATGTTCCAGGCGTGTTTTAGAAGCGATCCTACGCTGAGCGTGATACAGGTGAAAGTCAAAGTAAAGGGCAAACAGCAACCCAACACCACATTAAAAAGATCAAAGAGTTTAGTAGAAACAACAACATCACCGATTACTCTCGTAGGCTCTGTCACATTTTCAGAACACTCAACGGGAACCGTCCAAATAATAGGAAGGTTTATTAGAAAACAAAAAACTGCCGACCCCAACAAGAGCAGATTGGTGGAAGTCGATATCATCTTTTTCACCCACTGGAACAAATGTTGGGAAAAGTTGAAAAGTTTTACACAGTAATAAGTTGAAAGAAGAGCCGTTTGCCAAAAACACGTGCAGACAATAATGGAAAAAATCAGAACATTATATAAACACAATTCTTTCCGGATCATTGTGTTTGACTCTAGAATGAGATCTTCAGCAATCAGTGCGCACTGGTAGAATATATTGGTGAATGTCATAGTGGACAGGATCCGATCGCAGGCTGTAGGATGTTTTCCTTTGTACCAATCTCTGAGATATAGAATCGATATTAAAAGGTTTAGGGTTAAGCCTGGTGCACCTATGGTGATGGGAATGATAGGAGACCACGCCATGGTTTTAAAAGTCCTCCAGAAAGATCTCCAGTCCGTTGTCTGCAGAGAGCTCTTGTGTCTGTGCTCTGTTACTTTAGTAGGCAACTCTAAAATATCCAAGGATGCAAATGATCAGTTTGTTTGTTTTTTTCCTACATAAGATGCATTACATATTTAATATTAGGATAACCCTTTCACGCTAAAAGCCTACAGTATTTTTAACATTTGTTGCTTACAAGTTAAAATCAGTATTTTTTGCTAGAAAATGACTTAGAACCCCAAAACTTTATATATGTATATTTTTAGCAGATATTTTACGTGTTTGCACAGCAGTCTTTCAAACACAAGTTTTTGGGGGGGAAAATAATAAATTTTCCTGAATTAAAAAGTAAACTAAACAGTAAAGTTTGGCCAAATCTTTTGTATAATGTGGAAGATGATTTTACACTGAGTAAGTACCGTATATACTCGAGTATAGGCTGACCCGAATATAAGCCGAGGCCCCCAATTTACCCCCAAAAAACTGGAAAACTTATTGACTCGTGTATAAGCCGAGGGTGAGACATGGCTGTCCATCCCTGTGTGTCCGTCCATCCCTGTGTGTGTGTCCGTCCATCCATCCCTGTGTGTGTGTCCATCCATCCATCCATCCATCCCTGTGTGTGTGTGTGTGTGTGTGTGTGTGTGTGTGTGTGTGTATTCATCCATCCATCCATCCCTGTGTGTGTGTGTGTGTGTGTGTGTGTGTGTGTGTATTCATCCATCCATCCATCCCTGTGTGTGTGTGTGTGTGTGTGTGTGTGTGTATCCATCCATCCATCCATCCATCCCTGTGTGTGTGTGTGTGTGTGTGTGTGTGTGTGTGTGTGTGTGTGTGTGTGTGTGTGTGTGTGTGTGTGTCCGTGCAGCCTTGTGTGTGTGTCCAGCCTACCTGTGTCCCAAGCCTCCGTCCCGAGCCGCCGTCGTCCCGAGCCTCCTCCGTCCCGTGCCGTGCCTCCTCCGTCCCGTGCCTCCTCCGTCCCGTGCCGTGCCGATGGATCGCCGCTCCAGGATCGCCGCTCTTCTCGGCGGCCATTCTACAATTCAAAAGCCGCGCCTCCGCCTCCGCCTGTGATAGGCGGAACACTCAATTTCCCAGCAGCCTGTGTTCCGCCTATCACGGACATCCTCTCATACTCGTCCGTAGTATGAGAATGAGCGGATGTCCGTGATAGGCGGAACACTGACTGCTGGGAAATTCAGTGTTCCGCCTATCACAGGCGGAGGCGGAGAAGGAGGCGCGGCTTTTGAATTTTAATGTCCGCCGTCTGTCTGCTCGATACGCTGATCGAGCAGTCAGACAGCGGTGACTCGAGTATAAGCCGAGGGGGCACTTTCAGCCTCAAAAAAGAGGCTGAAAATCTCGGCTTATACTCGAGTATATACGGTAGATACCGAACATGTCACGCTTTGAAATTGCGCACACCCGTGGAATGGCGACAAACTACGGTACCTAAAAATCTCAACAACAAAAAGATGAACGTTTTCCAGGTTAAAGCGGGGTTCCACCCTAAAGTGGAACTTTCGCTGATCAGAACCCTCCCCCCTTCCAGTGTCACAATTGGCACCTTTCAGGGGGGAGGGGGGTGGAGATACCTGTCAAAGACAGGTATTTACACCCACTTCCTGGCATAGACTCCCACGGGAGTCTATGCCTCTTCCTGTCCTGCCGCGCTGTCTGCTGGGACACACACGGGTCCCAGAGACAGCGCGGACAATTCCTATTGCGCTGCGCGACTCGCGCATTGCGAAGTAGGGAACCGGGAAGTGAAGCCGAATCGCTTCACTTCCTAATTCCCTCACCTAGAATGGTGGCGGCAGCAGCCGAGAGCCGAGCGATCGATTGGCCTCGGCTGCCGGCATCGCTGGACCCCGGGACAGGTGAGTGTCCATTTATTAAAAGTCAGCAGCTGTAGTTTTTATAGCTGCTGGCTTTTAATTTTTTTTTTTCTTCCAGTACAGTCCCTCTTTAAAGCTACAGAGGAGGTCTTTTGTTAGAATTATTTCTCTCACTCTGACGGTCGCAGCGATACCTCACATGTGTGATTTTACCTCTGTTTACATTTGGAGGCACAACTTTTCTATGTGTTTTCTTTGTTGCGCAAGCATGCGGGGATGGGGGCGCTTTAAAATGTTTTTTTGGGGGTTTTTTGTTTGTTTTGTTTTTACATTTTCTTTAACTGCTTCAGCCCCGGAAGATTTTACCGCCTTCCTGAAAGGAGCACTTTTTTTGTGATTTGGCACTGCGTCGTTTTAACTGAAAATTGCGTGGTTGTGTGACATGGTACCCAAACAAAATTGACGTAATTTTTTTCCCACAAATAGAGCTTTCTTTTGGTGGTATTTGATCACCTCTGCGGTTTTTATTCTTTGCACTATAAACAAAAAAAAGAGCGACAATTTTTGAAAAAAACTCAATATTTTTTGCTCTTTGCTGTAATAAATATCCCCCCCCCCCCAAAAAAAAAATAAAAAAAAATTATATGCACTTTTTGCATTTTTTTTTTTTTACTCAAAAAAATGTGGAAGAATACATATTGGCCTAAACTGATGAAGAAATTAGTTTTTTATTCATTTATTTTTGGATATTTATTATAGCAAAAAGTAAAAAAAAAAAAAATATTTTTTTTATTCAAAATTGTCGCTCCTTTTAAGGGGGCTGAAGTGGTTAAATTCAGTTAATTCGCACCACCGCCAGGGGCGGATCCAGAGCCTAGTCTTGGGCGGGGCACTGCCAGAAAATTTTGCGGCAATTTTTTGGGGCAATGGCTGGTGTTAGCGCTTCAGTCATCACAGCGCCGTGATTAATATGGTGTCAGGATGATTTAAGCGCATTATTTCTATTAATACATTGTAATATAAAATTAAATAGTTCAGCTCACCATAATGTAGAATCAGTGGGAGCCCTGAGCCTGTCACTTTTCACGTTGCCTGCCACCAGATGCAGCGTGTCTCTTGCCACGTCGCCTGCCACCAGATGCAGCGTGTCTCTTGCCACGTCGCCTGCCACCAGATGCAGCGTGATACTTGCTACGTTGCCTGCCACCAGAAGCAGCGTGATACTTGCTACGTTGCCTGCCACCAGATGCAGCGTGTCTCTTGCCACGTCGCCTGCCACCAGATGCAGCGTGATACTTGCTACGTTGCCTGCCATCAGATGCAGCGTGATACTTGCTATGTTGCCTGCCACCAGATGCAGCATGATACTTGCTACGTTGCCTGCCACCAGATGAAGCGTGTCACTTGCTACGTTGCCTGCCACCAGATGCAGCGTGTCACTTGCCATGTCTCCTGCCACCGGATGAAGTATGTCACTTTCTACCATCGCCTGCCACCAGATGAAGCATGTCACTTGCCACCATTGGCTGCCACCAAATGCAGATTGTCACTTGCCACATCCCCTGCCACTAGATGTGAATTGTCACTTGCCAACGTCACCTGCCACAATATGCAGATTGTCACAAAGTGATGTTGCATTGTGGCCATCTTGGTACACCCCCACTTGTCTGCAGTAAGCCTAGAGTTAGAAGTCAGCAAGCGGACATCTTTATACACCCACCGGAGTCTTGCTTTTCACAGTTATTTTTAACAGTAAGTTCAGTTTATTTAGTGAAATATAAGTTGAGTTTACTTTTAAAAATACCCGGGAAGAGCAATACTCCGGTGGGTGTATAAAGATGTCAGTTTGCCAACTTATAACACTAGGCTTACTGTCGACGAGTGCGGGAGTACCAAGATGGCCACGACGCAACGTCCCTTCAGTCACATATTCAGATGAGCAGCGGCTTCCTGACAACACCTGCCTGCTTGCTCAGTCACACGCCAGCCCGCCGGCATGATTGCCCATACGCTCGCTCACCTGCTGGCATGTTCAGTCACCTGCCGGCTCACCCGCTCATTATTTTCTCAGGGGGTGCAATTGCCCCGTTGCCCCCCCCCCCCTGGATTGGCCCCTGACTGCCGCATGTATGTGAAAGAAAGACGGTTTGATTCACATGTCATGCAAATCGGATGTGGTTCAAAACACATCCAATCCAATTTTGATACGTGTGAATGGAACCGTACAGATTTATTTATTTTAGCAACAGACCTGGTTTTACCATTTCATAAGCAAACACACATTTCACCCAGCTGTTTCTTTAGCTGGGGGGTCCCAATTACGAGAACAATAGAACGAGCTGTAGGATACAATGTTAAAATTACCCAGTAAAGTATGTCAATATCATCATCTCCACTGTTATATTTATATATTAGCCGACCAACAGCTTCCACCGAGCTAACTAAATCCAGCAAAACACAAGCCACCATGGTGCCGGCTGCCCGTAGTAGACCACCAATCTGCGGAGGTGATCTGAGCTGCAGAGCGTTCCTCCTGATGTTCCAGGCGTGTTTTAGAAGTGATCCTACGCTGAGCGTGATACAGGTGAAAGTCAAAGTAAAGGGCAAACAGCAACCCGACACCACATTAAAAAGATCAAAGAGTCTAGTAGAAACAACAACATCACTGATTACTCTTGTAGGCTCTGTCACATTTTTAGGACACTCAACGGGAACCGTCCAAATAATAGGAAGGTTTATTAGAAAACAAAAAACTGCCGACCCCAACAAGAGCAGATTGGTGGAAGTCGATATCATCTTTTTCACCCACTGGAACAAATGGTGGGAAAAGTTTTACACAGTAATAAGTTGAAAGAAGAGCTGTTTGCCAAAACACAGGTGCTGCCAATAATGGAAAAAATCAGAACATTATATAAACACAATTCTTTCCGGATCATTGTATTTGACTCTAGAATGAGATCTTCAGCAATCAGTGCGCACTGGTAGAATATATTGGTGAATGTCATAGTGGACAGGATCCGATCGCAGGCTGTAGGATGTTTTCCTTTGTACCAATCTCTGAGATATAGAATCGATATGAAAAGGTTTAGGGTTAAGCCTGGTGCACCTATGGTGATGGGAATGATGGGAGACCACGCCATGGTTTTAAAAGACCTCCAGAAAGATCTCCAGTCCGTTGACTTCAGAGAGCTCTTGTGTCTGTGCTCTGCTACTTTAGTAGGCAACTCTAAAATATCCAAGGATGCAAATGATCCATGTAAAGTGTATTACATATTTAACATTAGGTTAACCCTTTCACGCTAAAAGCCTATTTCTGACATATATAGAGCAAATCTAGTATGTAATGGTATCCTTTGATTAGCGTATCAACAAGTGCGGAGCTTTAAACTTACATTTAAAATTGTTTTTGTATTAACACATTATCTTTACTCATCTTAGCTAGACATTAAAGTGGAACTCCACTGCATCTGAGCACCACAAACCAAAAACACTATTTAACCACTTCAGTACAGGGCATTTCTAAACCCTTCCTGCCCAGACCAATTTGTAGCTTTTCGGCGTTCTCGTACTTTGAATGAAAATTACTCAGTCATACAACACTGTACCCAAACAACATTTTTTATCGTTTTTTTCCATACAAATAGAGCTTTATTTTGGTGGTATTTAATCAACACAATTCTTTTATTTTTTTTGTAAATTAAAAAAAGACGAAAAATTTGGTAAAAAAAATAAAAAAAAATCTTTGTTTCTGTTATAAAATTTTGCAAATTAATAATTTTTCTTCATTAATGTTGGCCGTAATTTATACTGCTACATCTCTTTGGTAAAAATAACCCCAATTAGTGGATATTATTTAGTCTCTGTGAAAGTTAGAGTCTACAAGCTATGATGCAAATCACTGAAAATTGATCACACCTGATGCACAGATGGCCTATCTCATTTCTTGAAGCTCTGAGATGTCAGGAAAGTACAAATACCACCCAAATGAACCCTTTTTGAAAAGTAGACAGTCAAAGTTATTTAGTAAGAGGCATGGTGAGTTTTTTGAAGTTGCCATTTTTCCCCCAATTCTCGGGAAAGATTTTTTTTCACAAAATTGTCATAATAACAAGTTATTTCTCAGACACAACATATGCATACTTCCAATTACACCCCAAAATACATTCTGCTACTCCTCCTGAGTATGGAAATACCAATGTGTGTGACTTTTACACAGCCTGGCCACAGAGAGGCCCAACATGCAGGGAGAACCATCATGCCTAGGAGCATAAATTGCACCTCTAATTTCCTAACAACCTATTACACTTTTGAAGGCCCTGGAGCCCCAGGACAATGAAATTACCCACAAAATGACCCCATTTTGGAAATCAAACACCCCAACGTCTATTCTATGAGGCATAATGAGTCTGTTGAATGGTTCATTTTTTTACACCAGTCTTCAGAATATGTGGAAAGAAAATGAAAATCTTTTCTTTTTTTTTTTTTTTACTCAAAGTTGTCCATTTATAAGATATTTCTAACACATAGCATGTATATAGCAAAAATTACACCTAAAAATAGATTTTGCTACTCATCCTGAGTATGGCGATACCAAATGTGTGAGACTTTTAAACAGCCTGGCCACATAGAGAGGCCCCACATTGAAGTAATACCTTCAGGCGTTCTAGGAGCATAAATTACATATCTCATTTCATTCCTACCTATCACACCTTTGAAGGTCCTTGGCACCAGGACAGTGAATTTACCCACAACATTACCCCATTTTGGAAATCAAACACCCCAATGTCTATTCTATGAGGCATAATGAGTCTGTTGAATGGTTAATTTTTTTCACACAAGTCTTCAGAAAATGTGGAAAGAAAATGAAAATCTTTTCTTTTTTGTTTTTTTTTACACAAAGTTGTCCATTTATAAGATATTTATAACACGTTGCATGTATAGAGCAAAAATTACACCTAAAAATATATTTTGCTACTCATCCTGAGTATGGCGATACCACATGTGTGAGACTTTTACACAGCCTAGCCACATACAGAGGCCCCACATTGAAGTAATACCTTCAGGCGTTCTAGGAGCATAAATTACACATCTCATTTCATTTCTACCTATCACACCTTTGAAGGTCCTTGGCACCAGGACAGTGGAATTACCCACAAAATGACCCCATTTTGGAAATCAAACACCCCAACATCTATTCTATGAGGCATAATGAGTCTGTTGAATGGTTAATTTTTTTCACACAAGTCTTCAGAAAATGTGGAAAGAAAATGAAAATCTTTTCTTTTTTTTTTCTTTACTTTCAAAGTATTTTATTTCAATAACAGAATACAAGAGAGGCTGAATCAACCAGCTAGACAAGTAGTCATAAAATAATTACAAACATATGGTTACAGTCTTGTTAGCCAACATATAATCCTGCTAGACATTTAAAGAGAGAGGGGAAGTCATAGCCAAGCACATATGAAATCAAAAACAACACTCTAAGGTGGTAAGCCAGGTTCCCTTCCGCAAAAAAAAAGAAAAAAAAGAAGAAAAAAAAAGGGGGGGGGAGAGTGAGCAGGCGAGCCCGCTTAATTCAGGACCTATAGACTATTCGACTCGACTGAGGAGTCTTAGCTCTCATGTCGGGCCCCGTCTGAATTGGTTCAATGAGGTACCCTCATCCCTGTGCCCCTCTCGGGATCACACTGCGCAGGGAGAGGGTCTCCCAAATATAGAAAGGACCCTCCCAGCCACCCCTCCATGATGTGCAAGGTCGGATATGCGAGGATGCTGTAAAGGTTGACCCGTGCTTTTTTCTTTTTTTTTACACAAAGTTGTCCATTTATAAGATATTTCTAACACGTAGCATGTATAGAGCAAAAATTACACCCAAAAATACATTTTGCTACTCATCCTGAGTATGGCGATATCACATGTGAGAGACTTTTACACAGCCTGGCCACATACAGAGGCCCAACATTGAAGTAGTACCTTCAGGTGTTCTAGGAGCATAAATTACACATCTCATTTCATTCATACCTATCACACCTTTGAAGGTCCTTGGCACCAGGATAGTGGAATTACCCACAAAATGACCCCATTTTGGAAAGCAAACACCCCAACGTATATATTCTTTGAGGCATGGGTTGCAGATAGGTACTCGGGTACTCTGATGGGCTGGTGACAGGTACTCGGTTACTCTGATGGACTGGTGACAGGTATTCGGGTACTCTGATGGCCCCGGTGACAGGCACTTAGATACTCAGGTACTCAGGTGAACTGTGACAGGTACTCAGGTGCTTGAGTACTCACATGAACTGTGCAGGTATTCAGGTACTCGGGTACTTAAATGGACTGTGACATGAACTCAGATATACTGTGACAGGTACTCAGGTACTTGGGTACTCAGATGAACTGTGATAGGTACTCGGGTACTCAGATGAACTGTGACAGATACTCAGGTACTTATATATACTGTAACAGGTACTCAGGTACTTGGGTATGCAGATGAACTGTGACAGGTACTTAAGTACTCAGATGAACTGTGACAGGTACTCAGGTACTCAGATGGGCTGTAACAGGTACTCGGGTACTCAGATAGACTGTGACAGGTACTCAGGTACTCGGGTACTCAGATTAACTGTTATGGGTACTCACTCGGGTACTCAGATGAACTGTGACTGGTACTCAGATGAACTGTTATGGGTACTCAGGTACTCGGGTACTCAGATGAACTGTGACAGATACTCAGGTACTCAGATGAACTGTAACAGGTACTCGGGTGAACTGTGATGGGTACTCAGGTACTCGGGTACTCAGGTGAATTGTGACAGATACTCAGGTGAACTGTGACAGGTACTCAGGTACTCAGATGAACTGTGACAGGTATTTAGGTACTCAGATGAACTTTGACAGGTACTCGGGTACTCAGATGAACTGTGACAGGTACTCGGGTACTCAGATGAACTGTGACCAGTACTCAGGTACTCAGAGGAACTTTGACAGGTACTTTGATGGGTGGAGACAGGTCCTATTTATTAAGGGGGGCAATCAGTGTGGTTGGTGTACACTGTAAGCGGTAACGAGCTGTTACCACAATCTCCTTCTCACACACAATCAGTGTGTGAGAAGGACACAGCCGGTCAGCCGGTCACGTGGTAAAGAGCCATTTTTTATTGGCTCTTTACACGGATCTGGGATGGGCTGTGTCCGAGGAACATACCTCATCCCTGATCGCTGCGCTGCGGGACCCGGGGGCCCTTAGGAGTGGCGAGAAGCCGAGGATGTTTTCCGACAACTAAATCCATTGTCGTAAACTCCGATCGTGTGTACACAATTCTGACGCATAAAGTTCCACACATGCTCGGAATCAAGTAGAAGAGCTGCACTGGCTATTGAACTTCGATTTTCTCGGTTCGTCATATTTCACTGCGTTCTTGACGTTTGGAATTTCCGACAAGATTTGTGTGACCGTGTGTATGCAAGACAAGTTTGAGCCAACATCCGTCAGAAAAAAAAAACATGTATTTTGTTGTCGGAATGTCCGATCGCGTGTACATCGTTCCCTACGTTCAATGAGACAAATTATACTGGAGATGCTAAAGATCTCAGATGCAAAGGTCTCAGATCTTGCTGGATGTCAGAGTTTTATATGTAAGTTACTGGATTGATTTTAACCACTTCAACCCCGAAAAGGATTTGCCCCCTTAATGACCAGGCCATTTTTTTGAGATACGGCACTGTGTTGCTTTAACTGACAACTGCACGGTTGTGTGACGCTGTACCCAAATAAGAAAAATAAAATTGATGTCCCTTTTTTCCCCAAAATAGAGCTTTCTTTTGGTGGTATTTGATCTCCCCTGTGGTCTTTCATTTTTTGTGCTTTATAAACAAAAAAATACTATTTTTTTTTTTTTTAAATATATATTTTTTACTTTTTGCTATAATAAATATCACCATTTAAAAAAAATTCTTCACCAGTTTAGGCCAATATGTAATAATTTACATATTTTTGGTACAAAAAAAATTGTAATAAGCGTATATTGATTGGTTTGGACAAAAGTTATAACGTCTACAAAATATGGGATAGATTTATGGCATTTTTATTATTATTATTTTTTGTTTACTTCTAATGGCAATGATCTGCGGTTTTTAGTGGGACTGCTACATAGAAGAATACACGTTGGCCTAAACCGAGGAAGAAATTCGTTTTTTTTTTACAATTTTCTGGGGCATATTTATTACAGCAAAAAAAGTTAAAAAAATTGTTGTTTTTTTTTTTCAAAATTGTCGCTCTTTTTTAGTTTTTATCGCAAAAATATTAAAACTGCAGAGGGGATAAAATACCACCAAAAGAAAGCTCTAAAAAAGGACGTCAATTTTGTTTGGGTACAAACGTCACACGACCGCGAAATTGTCAGTCAAAGCGTCGCAGTGCCGTATCGCAAAAAATGGCCTGGTCATTAAGGGGGAAATGGTTAATTAAAATCATTGTAAATAGGTGTCTACAGAAAAGCAACCCAAAGACTGTAAGAAAGGATTCCACGGTGAGTTATCAGGCGCTGGAGAGGACTTGGACTCAGGTCCATACAACACTGTTCACAGCAATAATGTTTGTCTGTCTGCTAACCCACAAAAAAAAGATTTTGCTTCCACCTGTCATATCCTCTCTGATCCAAATCATTTGTCCCCCCCCAGATTCGAACATTGGGGTGTTTATGTCACAATGCAAAAGAGAAAACTCAATGATGATTTTACCAACTGATGACAGTTTATCTGTGCTGCAATAAAGAGGGCCTGTCTCTTTCCACTTTGTTTCTAGAATTAATACGCCGTCTAAGCTCAGATAAATCATTATTTTCCTAATTATTGGATAGCATTAAAATACTGATAATAAAACTGGAATGGTACTATTTTTCATTTAGTATAATTGAGTTTAACCACTTTCAGACCGGACCATTTTGCTGGTCAAAGACCAGACCACTTTTTGCGATTCGGCACTGCGCCGCTTTAACTGATAATTGCGTGGTCGTGCGACGTGGCTCCCAAACAAAATTGACGTCCTTTTTTCCCACAAATAGAGCTTTCTTTTGGTGGTATTTGATCACCTCTGCGTTTTTTTTTTTTTGCGCTATAAACAAAAATAGAGCGACAATTTTGAAAAAAACGCATTATTTTTTACTTTTTGTTATAATAAATATCCCCCAAAAATATATAAAAAAACATTTTTTTCCCTCAGTTTAGGCCGATAGGTATTCTTCTACATATTTTTGGTAAAAAAAAAATCGCAATAAGCGATTATTAATGCAGTGATTCCTGTGTAAATGACACTGGCAGTGAAGGGGTTAACCAGTGGGTGGCAGTGTAGGGGTTAAGTGTTCCT
>NW_027507784.1:9533679-9566179 GCF_037356315.1 Lithobates pipiens
ACCTTTGCTGTCAAAAAGTCCGGTCGTGTGTATGCGGCATTACTTATATGGTTTTGGAGTGTTGGCATCATTATTTAAAATTATTTCCTCTGTCTTTTATTCCAGCTCCACTCACTCCTTTAACCTCCCTGGCGGTATGATTCAGTCTGGAATAAGGTGCTGAAAGCGGTACAATTATTTTGCATGGAAATCTGGCTTTTATTTTGTAGTCCTGTAATTCTTAGGAATAACGCTCTGAAATCTCTTCAAACCAGAGTCTAGCGGACATCCCGGGTATGATTAAGTTTATAATATAATAAAGAATAATAAAAATTATTCAATAATGTAATCAAATCCCAAAAAAACTGAAAAAGGGACATGTTTTGGTTGCTATGGACAATCTCCAAATTCCAAGCAGTAAAAAACAGTATTTATAATATAAAAGTGCATGCAGGGCATTGCACAAACCACTAGGGACAAAGGGCGTGTGTATTTTTTACTACAGCACTGTAATCTGTAAGATTACAGTACTGTGTGTGTTTTTACTTTTTTGAATTTGCCGCCGTTCTCCGCTCCCGTGCGTCGTAACGTCGCAGGGAACGGAGCTCGGCGGCATTCGGCACTGTGAATCGAGCGCAGGACGGCTCGATCACACAGCGCGGCGGACATCGCTGGATCCAGGGGACAAGGTAAGTAACGATCCCTGTGTCCTCCCCTGCATCGAGCGGTGCAAACCCGAGTCTGGCTCGGGGTTACCGCTATTGTAATGAAAATCCCAACCCGAGCCAGACTCGGGATTACCGCTAGGGAGGTTAATAGATGATCCTTCTCTATCTATTGGTGTTCATTCAATGCTATTCTAACCTGGGACAAATTCTAATGGCCCAGTGATTAGCCTGATGAAAGAGCGCGGTCGTCTCGCAATCTCGACCCGTACGCTCAAGAAACGCGTCGCATATTCATGACATCACAGCTCCGCGCCCTGGCCGTCTCTGCTTCCCAAGCCTCATTTTGAATCTACATACTCTGCGTCCACCATAAGCCGGCACTTATCTAACATCAGTAGTGGACAACGCTGAGAGGAACAGGAAGGATGGCAGATGTGGACCGGATTACTGGCTGACGTTTTTAATCAGATACACAAGATGACCCCTCTTGTGATAAATGCCTACTTTTAACCTACCAAATGTGAGTGCAAATTTTACTATTGTTATATTGTAAATAAAGCGTTTGGAAAAATCTGCACCCAGAGGCGCCCTTCTCTTCTTCTCTTCTTATCTACAGCAATCCGGGAGCTTGGTTTCAGCTCTTCTAAGATGGCAGCCCTGCATGCGGATCCCCCCCCCCCCCCCCACAAAATGAACTAAGAGTATTCAATTACTCTCTTGGACTTGATTACTCCATGTATTCTCATAGACTTTTTCTCGTAGTGGGAACATAATAATATCATCTTTGATTTGCGCCAAAAACTTGTCTTATGTCAATGCTATTCTAACCTGGGACAAATTCTATTGGCCCCAGATTAGGCATATGGTTTTTGAGGGTACCTTTATGCCACTTGTAAATTTCCAAGCTCTACATGATCAGAAAAAGGGTATTTGGTTTGTTTATTTGCAATTGCAGAGTTTTTACTCCTCTTTGACCCCAAAATACTCTATCTATCAACCGCTTACAGATTTCGAGCAGTTATGTATATCTTAGGAATCACCATCTAAGACAGTGTTTCTCAACTCCAGTCCTCAAGGCGCCCTGAGAGGTCACGTTTTCATGATTTCCCTCAGATGAAATGGATATGGTAATTACTAAGGCAGTAAATCTGATCAAATCACCTGTGCAAAATAATGGAGAGCCTTAAAACATGACCTGTTGGGGTGCCTTGAGGACTGGAGATAAAAAACACTGATCTAAGATATATATGTTATTATCTATTTTTAATTCACCTGGTTTACCATCATATACAGTCAAATGGGAGATGGAGCTAAATCGGTTAATACAGGAGGAAGGTTGGGATCAAATTTTTATTAATATTCATAAATTCTCAATAGCTTATGACACTCAAGAGCGCAATTTGAAACGGCTATCTAGTTGGTATCGTACTCCAGTTAATCTGAATCAAATTTTTCCATTATAATCAGATTTATGCTAGTGTTGCAATGTCACCATAGGTAACTTATCTAATTTCTGGTGGGCTTGTCCCCCTATTTATAAATGATGGGATCAACTAATCAGCTTATATAATATTGCTATGGGTGAATCAATCAATCAACAACTCAGTTGAACTAGCTATCTTTTCTTTTTTTACCTCGATCACTATTTAAAACCAAAAAAGTCTCTCCTTTGTTTTTTTTCTCTCAGCAATTAGACAATTGATACCAAGATACTGGAAATCTCCTACTGCTCCCTCAATTCTGGAGTGGATTGAGACTCTTATGCTACGTACACACGCCAAGACTTTTAGACGGACTTGGTTCGGTGGACAATCCGATGGACCTTTTCAGCTGAGGTCTGCCCGGACTTTCAAATGAACGGAGTTGGCCACACACAATCACTCCAAAAGTCAGACAGATTTGAACGGGCTTCCCCAGGGATGTGCAGATGACCCCGCCTCCTCTGATGTAACGCAGGTTTCCGTTACATCAGAGGGGGGCGGGGTCACCTGCACATCACTGGGGAAGCCCGGCTTTCCCCTTGCATCAGAGGGAGGTGGCTGGTCCTCCTCAGCTAAGATGTGTCAGGCTGCCGAGATTCCCGCAGTGTCTCTGGTGGAGACAGGATGGATGCGCTATGCTGGACCATTGCTGGATCAGATGAGCCATCGCTGGACACCGGAGAAGAGATCATCCATTGCTGGATAGCAAGAGTGGATTACCACCGCTGGAATCTTTTATTTTTTATTTTATTTGTAATAAAATTCTTTTCCCAACGGTGTGTGTGTGTGTGTGTTTTTTAACAATTTTTTACACTTTCTTTGTGAAATGGTAGGGGTACTTTTGTACCCCCTTACCATTTCAAACAGGGGGGGAATCTGGGGTCCCCTTCTTAAAGGGGGCTTCCAGATTCTGATAAGGCCCCCACCCACAGACCCCCACAACCAACGGCCAGTTTTGTGGGGATGAGGCCCTTGTCCCCATCAACATGGGGACATGGTGCTTTGAGGGGTCACAGACCCCCAAAGCATCCTCCCATTGTTGAGGGCATGTGGCCTGGTACGGTTCAGGAGGGGGGGCGCTCTCTCTTTTTCTGTGGCCTGCCAGGTTGCGTGCTCGGATAAAGGGTCTGATATGGATTTTTGAGGGGAACTCCACGCCATTAAAAAAAAAAAAATGGCGTGGAGTTCCCCTTAAAATCCATACTAGACCCTTCACGTCTGGTATGGATATTTGAGGGGAACCCCACTTCATTTTTTTTATTTGACGTGGGGTTCACCTTAATATCCATACCAGACCTGAAGGGCCTGGTAATTGAATTGGGGGGAACCCCACATTTTTTTTTTTATCAATGACTTTCAATGAGTGTTCTCTGTATTACGGAGCCGATAATTCATAATAGCTGCGAGTGATTTTAAAGGACTTTTTTTTCCTGCATAAATTACACTTTGTGCAGGGACAGTTCTAAGCACCAGAAACATGCGCCCCTTCACAGGCATACTATAGACACCCTCCAGGTATGACATTTAAAGGAATATTACACTTTTATTGTTTCACTTTAATCATTATTAACCACTTCCCGACCGCCGCACGACGATGTACGTCGACAGCATGGCACGGGCAGGCATATGGGCGTACATGTACGTCCCTGCCTTCCCACGGGTCGGGGGCCCGATCGGGCCCCCGCCCGGTGCCAGCGGCGGTCGGTATCCGTGCAGGAGCGATCGGTGATGAGGGGCGGCCATTCATTCATGGCCACCCCCTCGCGATCGCTCCTGACGAATGGGAGTGAAGCATTGCATCACTTCCTCTCCTGTAATGTAAACACAGGAGAGGAAGTGATGTAATCTCTCCTCCGTGTCGGTATTTTTCGTTCCGGCACCGAGGAGAGAGGATCGGTGAGTTGCACAAGCACTACACTACACATTAGAACATGCCAGGCACACTCACACCCCCCCCCCCCTTTACCCCCCGATCACCCCCCCAATTACCCCTGCCCCCCCAGTCACAGTGACACCAATGCATTTTTTTATTTTTTTTGCATTGGTGTCATTTGTGACTGTAATAACTGTTAGGGCAGTTAGGGTTAGCCCCCTTTAGTTCTAATGTACCCCCTAACCCCCCAATAAAGGTTTAACCCCGTGATCACCCCCCGTCGCCAGTGTCACTAAGGCTGGGTTCACATTGCAGCGGTTTATGAGAACGGATGTGATTCGCACCGCACTGCAGTGCAAATCACATCCGATCTCTGCGATTCGAGTTCAGCCATTCGTCGCACCCGCCGCAAATTCGCACGGGACCCTTTTTTTGGTCCGCAGCAGAATCTGCGATATGCGAACTGATCTGGGGGTGTCATTAACATTTCACTGACACTCCTAGCAGTTCACATAGGGCAGTGTGAACTGCCGCCGGGAGGCATGCGATGCGGGAACCCGCCGCAGATTCGTGGCGTTCCCGCATCACTCCAGTGTGAACCCAGCCTAATAAGCGATAATTTTTCTGATCGCTGTATTAGTGTCACAGGTGACGCTAGTTAGGCAGGTAGGTATTTAGGTTCGCCGCAGATTTTTATAGCGCCAGGGACCCCCATATACTACCGCATAAAGCCCCCTGATTGCCCCCTAGTTAACCCTTTCACCAGTGATCACCATATAACTGTTACAGGTGACACTGGTTGGTTAGTTATTTTTTTATAGTTTCAGGGCACCCGCCATTTATTACCTAATAAAGGTTTAACCCCCTGATCACACGGCGGGTGTCATTTGTGACTGTAATAACTTTTAGGGCAGTTAGGGTTAGCCCCCTTTAGTTCTAAGGTACCCCCCCTAACCCCCCAATAAAGGTTTAACCCCGTGATCACCCCCCGTCACCAGTGTCACTAAGGCTGGGTTCACATTGCAGCGGTTTATGAGAACGGATGTGATTCGCACCGCACTGCAGTGCAAATCACATCCGATCTCTGTGCGATTCGAGTTCAGCCATACAGATAGTATGGCTGAATTCGCGTTGCACCCGCCGCACCCGCCGCAAACTCGCACGGGACCCTTTTTTTGGTCCGCAGCAGAATCGGATCGCATGGGTGTTCACACCATGCGATCCGAGTTTGCAGATTGCACTGCGATATGCGAACTGATCTGGGGGTGTCATTAACATTTCACTGACCCTCCCAGCAGTTCGCATAGGGCAGTGTGAACTGCCGCGGGGAGGCATGCGATGCGGGAACCCGCCGCAGATTCGTGGCGTTCCCGCATCGCTCCAGTGTGAACCCAGCCTAATAAGCGATCGTTTTTCTGATCGCTGTATTAGTGTCACAGGTGACGCTAGTTAGGCAGGTAGGTATTTAGGTTCGCCGCAGCTTTTTATAGTGCCAGGGACCCCTATATACTACCGCATAAAGCCCCCTGATTGCCCCCTAGTTAACCCTTTCACCAGTGATCACCATATAACTGTTACAGGTGACGCTGGTTGGTTAGTTATTTTTTTATAGTTTCAGGGCACCCGCCATTTATTACCTAGTCTCACTAGTGTACCCGTAAATTTAGGGGTGTCTACTTTCCAAAATGGGGTCATTTGGGGGGGGGGTTTGTGCCATCTTGCCATTTTATGGCCTTCAAAACTGTAACGCCCTTAGAAAGCCTGAAGGCGGTGCTTGGTTCTCGGGGCCCCGTACGCGGCTAGGCTCCCAAAAAGTCCCACATATGTGGTATCCCCATACTCAGGAGAAGCAGCAGAATTTATTTTGGGGTGTCATTTCACATATGCCCATGGCATGCGTGAGCAATATATCATTTAGTGACAACTTTGTGTAAAAAAAAAAAAAAAAAAAAGTTTGTAATTTTCCCGCAACTTGTGGCAAAATATAAAATATTCCATGGACTCAACATGCCTCTCAGCAAATAGCTTGGGGTGTCTACTTTCTAAAATGGGGTCATTTGTGGGGGTTTTGTGCCATCTTGGCATTTTATGGCCTTCAAAACTGTAATAGGTAGTGAGAAGTGAAATCAAAAATGTACGCCCTTAGAAAGCCTGATGGCGGTGCTTGGTTTTCGGGGCCCCGTACGCGGCTAGGCTCCCAAAAAGTCCCACATATGTGGTATCCCCGTACTCAGGAGAAGCAGCAGAATTTATTTTGGGGTGTCAGTTCACATATGCCCATAGCATGTGTGAGCAATATATCATTTAGTGACAACTTTGTACAAAAAAAAAAAAAATTGTAATATTCCTGCAACTTGTGGCAAAATATAAAATATTCCATGGACTCAACATGCCTCTCAGCAAATAGCTTGGGGTGTCTACTTTCTAAAATGGGGTCATTTGTGGGGGTTTTGTGCCATCTTGGCATTTTATGGCCTTCAAAACTGTAATAGGTAGTGAGAAGTGAAATCAAAAATGTACGCCCTTAGAAAGCCTGAAGGCGGTGCTTGGTTTTCGGGGCCCCGTACGCGTCTAGGCTCCCAAAAAGTACCACATATGTGGTATCCCCGTACTCAGGAGAAGCAGCAGAATTTATTTTGGGGTGTCATTCCACATATGCCCATAGCATGTGTGAGCAATATATCATTTAGTGACAACTTTGTGTAAAAAAAAAAAAAAAAAAAAAAATTTGGTCATTATTCAATCGCTTGAGGCAAAAAAATGGGGTCATTTGGGGGGTTTTGTACTGCCCTGCCATTTTAACACCTCAAGAAATGAGATAGGCAGTCGTAAACTAAAAGCTGCGTAAATTCCAGAAAACGTACCTTAGTTTGTAGATGTGACAACTTTTGCACAAACCAATAAATATACAGTTATTGACTTTTTTTTACCAAAGACATGTGGCTGAATACATTTTGGCCTAAATGTATGACTAAAATTGAGTTTATTGGATTTTTCTAATAACAAAAAGTAGAAAATATCATTTTTTTTCAAAATTTGCGGTCTTTCTACGTTTATATCACAAAAAATAAAAATCGCAGAGTCAGTCAAATACCTTTAAAAGAAAGCTCTATTTGTGGGAAGAAAAGGACGCAAATTTTGTTTGGTTACAACATTGCATGACCGCGCAATTACCAGTTAAAGCAGCGCAGTGACAAAGTGTAAAAAGACCTCTGGTCATTTACCAGCAAAATGGTCCGGTCTGAAAGTGGTTAAAATCACTGCTCCCGAAAAAATGGCCGTTTGTAAAACTTCTTTTTGCATTGATACATGTCCCCTGGGGCAGGACCCGGGTCCCCAAACACTTTTTAGGACAGTAACTTGCAGAATCTTTTCTCTCTGTCAAATCTTTTTTCTCTGTCGAATATTTTCTCTATATAATCTTGGACTAATAGAGGTAAGGTTAGGCACATTCGACCACAGGTTCTATAGACAGATTGTTATTGTCAGAGTCATGTCGAATCTCCTATTCTATATCGAACTGTTGTAACAATGAAAAACGAAAATAAAGCATTTATTTATGTTGGATCTTTCTTTTTTCGGATTCTGTGCTTTCGTTATCGTTTGTCAAAACAAAAACAAAAATAGCTGAAATTCGGACAAAAATGCATTCGGACGAAAACGAATGCACATGTCTAAAAATTAGCACTTCTGATTTTGAGCGTTCAAGTCCCATAGACTTTAATAGGGTTCTAAAGTTCACACGAAGTTTAGGTCTGTTCGCAGGTTCTGGTGCGAACCGAACCGGGGGGGGGGGGGGGGGGGTGTTCGGCTCATCCTTAATGCTGGTAGGTAAATTGGATCCGCTCTAAATTGGCCCTAATACTGTATGTCTGCATGTGTGTTAGGGACCCACCACTCCATGTTACCAAAACAAATAATAATTCTTAATTTGTAAATAGGGATCATCACTTCCTCAGCAAACAGTGTGCGGGGCGTGGTGGTGGGAAGAAATTAGCAGCAGTACAAGCAACTATGTAATTCCTGTGTGCTGGCCACCGCTTCCGGGAACCAGATATGCGCCACGGGTACATACCTCCACGCACACGGCAGTTGCACATCTCACATACACAGCGATCGCATATTTAGCTGAAGGAAGCCAATTTTTAGGGAAATTAATAGTAAAGCAGATGCAGATTTCCAGGACTGGACTAACAAATGTTTCTAGTGAAAGTCAACTGGTGTTTTCTATTAAACAAGGTCTAAATGGGCCATTGACATCCATCACAGTTGAACTTAGGAATGTGTCTTTGCAAAGTTAAACTAAATGAAATCCTTTCTTATTTTTGCTTGGGGATAGAGTGCAGAGGGATTGTCAGTTTTTGTGGATGTCTGCCCCCCCCCCCCTTTTCTCCTTCAAATTTATTCACTTCCTGTCACATAGCCAATCAGGAAGTGAGGGTAAAACCCTACCAATGTCTTTCCTTCCCCATTAGATAAATTGCACTCTAGCATTTTGCTCTGTACACCCCAAATTATTTGGTATCTTGGACTTTGGGGTTTATTTACTAAAGGCAAACCCACTTTGCACTACAAGTGCACTTGGAAGTGCAGTTTCTGGAGATCCCAGGGGGACATGCAAGGGTAATAAAAATAAAAAAACATATTTGCTTCTACATGATTGGATGATAAAATCACCAGTGCTTCCCCTCAGATTTACAGCAATGACACTTGCATTGCAGAGTGGATTTGCCTTTAATAAACCCCCAAATAACTAATAATTTGGGGTGTACACAACAAAGTGCTAGAGTGCAATTTGCCTAATGGGAACACTAGTTAGATTGACCTGTGTGTCCCCAAGGAAAGACATTGGTAGGGTTTTACCCTCACTTCCTGTTTGGCTATGTGACAGGAAGTGAAACGAATTTTTAAAGAAAAGGGACACAAGGCCCAACCTAAAAAAGACAAGCAGGGGTTCTAAGCCCTTGTACACACAATCAGAGATTCCGATGGAATGTGTCCGATTGGAGCGTTTTGTTGGATATTCCGACTGTGTGTGGTCTGCATCGGACTGTTTTTGTTGGAATAACCGTCGGACCAAATTTTCCAACTTGCCAGAAATATTTTCCGCCAAAATGCTCCGATCGGACATACTCTGATCATGTGTAGAGAATTCCGATCGGACAAAGTGCCACGCATGCTCAGATCAAATTCCTACATCAAAGCTATTGTCTACTAGCCTGAACGTAGTCCCATCGTAACAAAATTACGTCATCACGTTCTGAAAGATCGGATTTTCCGACAACTTTGTCCGACCGTGTGTATGCAACAGTTTCGGACAAGATCCGTCGGATTTGGTTGTCGGAATCTCCGAGCGTGTGTACAAGGGCTTACACTCACTTGGTTTCCCTCAGATGCCCACAATTCGAATAGGATTGTCTTGAGCTTGATTTTGAGCTCAGTGCTTTAAATCAGTGCTTCTCAACCCTGTCCTCAAATACCCCCAACAGGCCATGACTGCAGGTTTTCCTTCATCTTGCACAGGTGCTTTAAATCAGAGTCAATGGCTTGGTATTGTGGATAGCTATTTTAGCTAAGATAAATTCCCTAAACATGTCCTGTCGGGGGGGGGGGGGGGGGGGTACGTGTGGATTGAGGTTGAGAACCACTGCGCTAAAATGGAAAAACTTACCTCTCTGCAATTTTCCTTTCCTGGTGCCTATCCATGGCAGCATACATGCATATGCTGCCATGAAGGCATCAGGAAAGTAACTGTTAGCCCTTGTACACACGGGTCGGACATTCCGACAACAAAATCCATTGGATTTTGTCCGAAACTGGTGTTGCATACACACGGTCGATCGTTCATAACGTGATGACGTTATTTTGTTACAACGGGACTACGTTCAGGCTAGTAGCCAATAGCTTTGGTCTAGGAATTTGATCTGAGCATGTGTGGCACTTTGTCCAATCGGAATTCTCTACAAACGATCGGACAAAGTCTAATCGGATCATGTTGTCGGAAAATTTTATAGCCCAGCTCCAAAACTTTGTCGGTTGGCTATTCCGATGGAAACAGTCCGATGGAGCCCACACACGGTCAGATTGTCCGACAACACGGTCCGATCTGACATTTTCCGTTGGAATGTCCGACCGTGTGTACAAGGGCTTAGACAAATCACACCTTTTTTTTGTTTTGCCATGCCAATCAGCCTAGTTAAGCTGCAGCTGGGAAATCTGTTGCATGAAAATTAACAAAACACATAAAACATACAAATTTGCTACACATTTTATTGGTCAACAAAACAGAACTTAGAAAAGAGCAAGGAAAGCAAAAAAAAAAACACATGTATGTTAATTTGAGACACTAACAGAATATGGTTTTGAGGTCTGACCATTTTACAGAGGAAATTAACAGGAGTTAAAAGGTCTGCACCCGCAAACGGACATCTATTAAGGATTTAAACATTAAATTAGTCACAACATCTTGAGGAAGATTTTGCAAAATAATGCAGCACAGACAATTAAATCAAAGTGAAACAATCTACAAATGACACATATTGACAACATCAGAAACATGTCAGGGGAAAATATGCCCCCCCCCACACACACCCAAAAAAAATACAATAAACCAAAGTAAAAAAAAAAACTTGCTCTAAAACACATCTGTCTTGCAAAGACATAACAAACAAAATACAAAGAGAAAATACATGTGTTACAAACTCTATAGGAACACCCAAATGTACTCTCTTTTCAGGGCAAGGTAAAGAATGCTATTTACAAGGTTTATATAATTAAAGTAAGCACATCATCCACATGCTACACAATTGCAGAGGGGACAAACACCCCCGATTCCAGGGGGGCAAACAAAGAGCCTAACATGGGCAAAAGTTATACAACAAATACCATTGCAGTCTATGGGAACTGACTTGTTAATTTTGCTAGTCCCCGCTGGCTTATCTTCTAGCTATTGGCCTTAAAATGGGTAAGGGGGCCCAAGTCCCACCCCTAAGGGACATATATCAATGTCACCAATTTGGACAACCCTAAAAACGAAACAAGAAAAAGTGCCTTTAAAAATGCTAAATTGCTTAAGCACTTCTCGCCCGCAGAATGCAGAATGACGGCTGGGAACTGATCGGCGCTGTGGGTGGGCACGGCACACTTCTGTTTTGGACTGGGCGTCATACGAATCAGGGATTTGCCACTGAGTGGCGTGGGCTGTGCACAGCGTGGGCGATCGTGAGTGCGGAGTGTCAGTCTGACATGCCGCATCTACCGATCTTGATAAGGAGCTCTGTCAGAGGCTTCTTACCATGTGATCAGCTGCGCCGGTAAATGGCATTTCTCGGGTTTGTGATGACAGGGAGAGCCGATCAGCGTCTCTCCCTGTCAGAGGGGGGGAGGGGGTCTGTGCTGATAATCAGCACAGCCCACTCAGTTGTGCAAATCACCTGTAAATTAGTGCCCAGCAGTGCTCCAAAAAGAAAGTGTGCCTGTGCCCACCACAGCGCCGATCAGTTCCCAGCAGTAACAACTGTCAGTAATCTCTCAGTACATCATCAGCACTGCTGCCCATCCGTGCCACCTGTCAGTGCCCCTTGTCAGTGCCAATCAGTACCACCTATCACTGCAAAACAGTGCTGCCTGTCAGTGCTCATCACAGCAGACTGTCAGTACCCATAAGTGCCACATGTCAGTGCCCATCAGTGACCATCAGTGCCACCTATCAGTGACCATCAGTGCCACCTATCAGTGACCATCAGTGTCCATCAGTGCCTCCTATCAGTGACCATCAGTGCCCCCTATCAGTGACCATTAGTGCCGCCTGTCAGTGCCCATCAGTGACTATAAGTGCCACCTATCGGTGCCCATAAGTGCCCCTATCAGTGCCCATCAGTGCGCCTATTGGTGCCCATCAGTGCTGCATATCAGTGCCACCTACCAGTACCCATCAATTCTACATATCAGTGCCTCCTCGGCAGTGCCCATCAGTGCAACTTTATCAGTGCCAACTCATCAGTGTCCATCAGTGCCACCTCATCAGTGTCCATCAGTGCCCGTCAGTGAAGGGGAAAACAACATTTTATGACAAAAACTAAGAAACAATTTTGGTCTTTTTTAGTTTGTTTAGCAAAAAAGAAAAACCCCAGAATTGATCAAATACCACCAAAAGAAAGCTCTATTTGTGTGAAGAAAATGATACAGTGTTGTAAGACCGCATAAATGTTATTCAAAGTGTGACAGCGCTGAAAGCTGAAAATTGGCCTTGGCAGCAATGGCCGAAAGTGCCTGGTATTGAAGTGGTTAAAAACTAGTAACTTGGGGGGTGGGGGGGGCTTACTCTGCCTGTAAAGTGGTGCATCTGTAGCGTGTATCCAAAATTCTGCTTCAAAGATGTACGGCTTTAGATAAAACGTACAAATCTATATTGCAGCTGCTAGTGGTCAATTTCTCATTCTATTTTGCGCATATGTGTTACTTGGGCAGTTGTTACTAAACTTCATCACCCCATAATATTGGCACGTCCATGGTAGCGCACAGATTGCATTCTCCCGTACGCCGAGATCGCTATAGTAAATGGAGGATTTGCGCTCTGTTCCCAGCGCACAATTTCTTAAATATAATACCGTATTTATCGGCGTATAACACTCACTTTTTTTCCCCTTAAAAGCAGGAGAAAATCATGGGTGCGTGTTATACGCCGATCCCCCGAAATTCTGAGCCTCTGGGCGGCTTTCAGCTTCCGGCCACCTTCGGCCATTCTCAGCAGCTTTCGGTCACCTTCGGCTCTTCTCGGCGGCTTCCGGCCGCCTTCGGCCGTTCTCGGCAGCTTTCGGCCGCCTTCGGCCATTATCGGCGGCTTTCGGCCACCTTCGGCCATTCTCGGCAGCTTCCGCCCGCCTTCGGCCGTTGTTGGCAGCTTTTCGGCCACCTTCGGCTCTTCTCGGCTGCTTCCGGCCGCCTTTGGCCGTTCTCGGCGGCCGAAAGCTGCTGAGAATGACCGAAAGCTGGCGAGAAGAGCCGAAGGCGCCGGAGGCCCGCCGAGAACTACCGCGCGCGCCGCCAAGATACACATCCGGCTCTGTATCTCGGTGGCGGCATTTAAAAAAAATAAAAATAAATAGCAAATAAAATAGACAAGGCTGCAATGGGGGACAAGACTGCATAAGGCTGCAATGGTGGGCAAGACTGCATAAGGCTGCAATGGGGGACAAGGCTGCAATGGTGGACAAGGCTGCATAAGGCTGCAATGGTGGACAAGACTGTATAAGGCTGCAATGGGGGACAAGACTGCATAAGGCTGCAATGGTGGGAAAGGCTGCATAAGGCTGCAATGGTGGACAAGGCTGCAATGGTGGACAAGGCTGCATAAGGCTGCAATGGTGGACAGGGCTGCATAAGGCTGCAATGGTGGGCAAGGCTGCATAAGGCTGCAATGGTGGACAAGGCTGCATAAGGCTGCAATGGTGGACAAGGCTGCATGACAAGGCTGCAATGGTGGACAAGGCTGCATGACAAGGCTGCAATGGTGGACAAGACTGCATAAGGCTGCAATGGTGGGCAAGGCTGCATAAGGCTGCAATGGTGGACAAGGCTGCAATGGTGGACAAGGCTGCAATGTTGGACAAGGCTGCATGACAAGGTTGCAATGGTGGACAAGGCTGCAATGGTGGACAAGGCTGCAGATGACACTGATGGGCATATAAATGTAAGGTTTTTTTCCCCTTAAACTTCCCTCCTAAAAGTTTTTTTCCTTAAAATTCCCTCCTAAACTTGGGGTGCGTGTTATACGCCAGCGCGTGTGATATACGCCTATAAATACGATATATAATATAATAAATGTAATATCAAAATGTGCGCTGTGACCCCCCCCCCCCCCGTGCGTCTCTACTGATGGTGCACGGCTTTCGTAAATCAGCCCCTCTGTGTTTCTGTGCAGCAAAAAACTACCTGAAATCTCTCCCTCAGCTTGGAACTGGCCTGAATAATGATGAGAGCCTCAACAGTCGGGCGCAACAACACAAAGAACCAGCTGATTTTTGACACCGGGTCTATAGAGTCATATACAGATAACATAGCATAATGACCACACAAGTAAAACAATACATGAAATACAAGAAAAAGTAACATTGTTCTTGTTGCATTAACGAGAGCCTGGATTTTATGGCAATTAAAATTAGTATTTGTATCTTTGTTATTCCACATATGTCTTACAAGAATAAATATCGTGACCATGAGAGAAAGGAGGGTGAGAATAAATGGTAAATAGATACCAAGAATATCCACTGTTATTTTATAAAAGCGGTCAACAAACATTGTCCCCCGAATAATCATTGAATTATTGGTTGAATTCCCCATAGACTGTTCATGAGGAGTCACAGAAGTCACCCAGATCGATGGGATATTGATGAGAAACGATCCCATGGCTGATAATAACAGAAGCTTAGGGAGGAATGTTGTGATCGCCCTCTTCACCCAAACAAAGATAAAAAATTGGAGGTTGGAGATGGCCGAGCAGTAGTAGGCACAGAGGAAGGCGGTCAACAAATAGCTTAAGATGCCAAACGTACGAAGAGAAACATAAGAGATCAAAAGAACGTGTTTCTCAACAGACTTCTGGAACCACGGAAGGACTAATATAACCTGCATGATCAAAAATAACTGTACAAAAATATCGACCAGTCCCTTGGTCAGGTTGATCAGATCACACGGTTTCATTTTCTGCCGGCTTTTCATGCCTTTCAAATTAACAAGGACGATGTACAGGTTCAGAGCAATTCCAGGGCTACTTTCTATCATAATTAGAAGTATTGATACGATATACAGCTGAGAGACCATGATGTTGGCCGTCTCCAAGAATCAATGTTGCCTTTTTCTTCTTTGTTTTTATAATAAAAGTCAAAGGATGACTTTAAAATCCAGGTTCTCGATGTGTCCTCAGTATTTCACCAAGCATTTGAGAGATACAGATTGAATCGTTTGCAGCCAATATATTAATATAGCGTAGAGTTCCAAGCTGGAGGCAGGGAGATGAAGCAGCAGAGAAACATTCTATGAGATTTGAATCATGCAAATAGTTGGCGGCTTCTGTTTCCTTGATTTAAATTATAAAGATTAAATTGATTTTCATAATGTTCCCTGCTGATTATACTCAGACATTAAAGAAAAAAAAAAGAAAAGATCCTTTAAATATTTTTTGCTTATTTTGTTAACACATCAAAGTTCTGTTTAATCTCTCTCTTTCAACTGAAAAAAATATATATTTCTAACCTTCAACATACTTAGATAAGGGAACAAGAAACCTCACTAAAAAGTGGAGCTTCACTCTCCCAATCAACACTGATTATTTTAAATCCTCAAGCGGCTAGCATTAGAAAGTAAATAGGAAACTATATTGGCAAAAGTATTGGGACTCCTGCCTTTACACGCACACAGACTTTAATGGCATCCCAGTCTTACACGAGCGGAATTTCCGTCGGAAAAATCTTGGATGTTTTTTCCGAAGGAATTTCCGTTCAAGCTTGCCTTGCACACAAATGTAAAGGAACAGAAAAACTCTGGATAGCCGCACTCCGGATCAGGTAAAATAAGTAATGCCTTTATTGTTTCCACTCAAAAAATCTTCACATCATTCAGATCACAACAGCAAAGGGACAAAGAAAGTAGAAAAAAAACTGACGCGTTTCACACTGAAATTAGTGCTTATTCATAGCTATGTAGCTATTCATAGCTATGTGAAGATTTTTTGAGTGGAAACAATAAAGGCATTGCTTATTTTACCTGATCCGGAGTGCGGCTATCCAGAGTTTTTCTGTTCCTTTATATTTGGCCAGTGCAATTAGCCTGCACCTGAGACCCCTATCTTTTCGGAGGAAGAGTGGCCAGTTTTTCGGTGGATCAGCCTGGAGCGGTAGATTTTCTTTCTCCCATTGTCGATTTTCTGGATTCCTTTGCCTTGCACACACACGTGGTCACACAAAAGTTCTCTGAACTTTCGACTGTCAAGAACGCCGGTGACGTACAACAAGAAAATGAAGTTCAATGCTTCCGAGCATGCGTCAAATTGCTTCCGAGCGTGCGTAGGTTGTTTGCGCTGTCGGAATTGCTCAGACATTTTGGAATCTCCAGGATTGGCAAATGAAAGATAAAGATAGCAATGAGAGAACAGAAATAGAAAGTAAGCCAGGCAGACAATGGTATTTGATACTAAATATCCATGGGTCCCGGACTCTATTCAACTTTTCCTGTTTAACTTTTTTTTTTGTTTCAAATTTTTTATTGTGAACAACACAAGAATAAAAGTTACAAACAGAAGTATTCGAGCCTGAGAGCGCGGCACATAACGCCAGATACAAAAAACATAGTGCATATATTACGGTGTTTATACGGCTCCAAACAAATTACTAGCGCACTCTAAGCCCTTGTACACACGGTCGGAGATTCCGACAGAATGTGTCCTATCGGAGCGTTTTGTCGGATAATCCGACTGTGTGTGGTCTGCATTGGACTGTTTCCGTCGGAATATACGTCGGACTCAATTTTCCAACTTGTTGGAAATATTTTCCGACAAACTGGTCTGATAGGACATACTCCGATCATGTGTAGAGAATTTTGATCGGACAAAGTGCCACGCATGCTCAGATCAAATTCCTACATCAAAGCTATTGGCTACTAGCCTGAACGTAGTCCCATCGTAACAAAATTACGTTCTGAAAGTTCTTTATTTTTCGACAACTTAGTCCAACCGTGTGTATGCAACAGTTTCGGACAAGATCCGATGGACAAAATCCGACGGACAAAATCAGACGGATTTGGTTGTCGAAATCCCCGACCGTGTGTACAGGGGCTAAGTTGGAACAAGAGGACATACTGGTGTATTCGCTAAGAGGGCATCCAGTTGAAAAGAGGATAACCCCTGACCCAACATCAATGTAAAACAATAAACAAATTGTAGAGACAGCGGAGAATGTAGGGTAAAGGAGATAGTCAGCCTAAGGACCTTGTTCTTGTCACAAGGAACATAACTAGGGAATTTATAGCCATAGGCTAATGAATGAATGAATGAAATACTTGTATAGCACACAATGCAAACTGAATCGCCTCTAAGCTAAGGAGAAAGAGAGGAGGGGAGGATAAAGTAGGAAGGAAAGACATAGCAAGAGAAAAAGGGACAGGAAGGGAGAGAAAGGGTCAGCATCGGCGGGGGCCACACAGGAGCCCAGAGGGCCATCAAACCATTCAGTTTCGGGGGGGGGGGGGGCTAAATTTATGGCTCAAGAAGGCTTGTGTCAAAGTCTGGAGGGGAAAGTTGTCTGCCCAGGGGGTCCAAATTCGAGAGTGGTGAGGGACACGATCCAATATTGTTGCCTTAATCTTGCTATGGATCATGGCTTGGGTAACCCTATTTTTCGTTTCAGCTATATGGAGGTTCGGGGTTTTCCAGGCTTTGGCGATGGTCTTCCTGTTTAACTTTTAAAATCTTGACAATTTTTCATGAAGCATGGTCCAGAGTAGTTATTATTATTTTATTTTTATTTTTTTTAACTCTTAGTAATACCCCTATATCATAAAAAAAAGTAAATCCAAAGTCCCTGATATTACTGACCACATAGTTTTAATAGGGTGGTTAAAATACAAAATATTTTTAAAATTAAATTAAATTATTTACAGTATAAGATGGTGGCAATACCAACTACAACAACAACACATATAAGTAGCGTTTAGTATGTAAGTTTATATCTGAGCAATAAGTAAAATATTTTACATTCCTGACCGTTTATGAATTTGCAAAGCCTAACAGATCTTCCAAGCATTTATTTTTAGCAAGCATCAGGCCCCATTCATACCTTTCGCATTTTCGGCATGCTTTGTTTTTTGCACTTGTTCCCGTAACGTGCGAAAAAATGTACTCCCTAGGGCCATTATTTCTTAATAGCAATAAAATGCACTACGACAAGTCATAAACAAACACGCCAAGTTCTGCTCTCAAAAAAAGTACAGTCCTTACTTTGGCACATTTGTTACGCATAAGGCGGTCCATTCAAATGAATGGTGCCCTTACCTGTGGCATAGCTATTCATGTGGAATGTATGTTCCTTGCTAAAGGACTTATAACCTTTAACCTAACCCTAAAATTCTGTTTTAAGATAACAGTGATACATGCAGATAATTTTTTATTTTTTTTGTTTGTTTTTTTAAAGCACATTAATATTGTCTTCAGACAAAAAAAATATATAAAAACACACAAAAAAAAAAAACATTTTTAACCACTTCAGCAGCAGAAGATTTTACCCCCTTGCTGACCAGAGCACTTTTTGCGATTCGGCACCGTGTCAATTTAACTGACAATTGCGCGGTCGTGCGACATGACACCCAAACAAAAATCGACGTCCTTTTTTCCCCACAAATAGAGTTTTTTTTCTTTTTATGGTATTTGATCACTTCTGCGTTTTTTATTTTTTGTGCTATAAACAAAAAAAGAGCGACAATTTTGAAAATAAAAAGCAATATTTTTTACTTTTTGCTATAATAAATACCCCCCCAAAAATATATAAAAAAAAACAAATTTATTTATCAGTTAAGGCTGATATGCATTCTTCTACATATTTTTGGTAAAAAAAAAAAAAACGCATTAAGCGTATGTTAATTGGTTTGCGCAAAAGGAACCACGTCTACAAAATAGGGGATAGATTTATGTCATTTTTTATTATGATTTTTTTTTATTAGTGATGGCGGCGATCAGCAATTTTTATCATGACTGCGACATTGTGGCGGACACATCGGACACTTCTGACACTATTTTGGGACCATTGTCATTTATACAGCGATCAGTGCTATAAAAATGCACTGATTACTGTGTAAATGACACTGGAAGGGAAGGGGTTAACCACTAGGGGGTGAGGAAGGGGTTAAGTGTGTTCTAGGGAGTGATTCTAACTGTAGGGGGGATGGGCTACCACTGACATGACAGCAATCATTGCTCCCGGTGACAGAGTAGTAGTAGATCCCTATCATGTCACTAGTCAGAACAGGGAAATGCCGTGTTTACAAAGTTATTTGTAAATAACCTTAAATAAATTGTAAATACATTTTAAAATTGTAAATAAATGTTCTGCCGCTCCGTGACACAATCCCAGGCCCCCCCCCCCGATGGACATCGAGTCCCCCGGGACCCTCGGACACGGTCACAGAGTTTGCGGCGGGCACGCGCCCACAATGCCACAATTTTAAAGGGGACGTACCTGTACGCCCATTTGCCCAGCCGTGCCATTGTGCCGACATACATCGTCGTGCGCTGGTCGGCACGTGGTTAAAATAGTGTCATTGCAGATAAAAATATTTGTTGAATTAGATAGTTTGTTGTGTTGATAATGACAATAAAATTATGATTTTAGTACAACAAAGTGATTTTCAAACGACTAAAACGTGACACAAAAAATGAACTGAAACAAATAAAACAAATAAATATTGGTTATAAACTACAAATTAAGAAAAAAAGCAGAGAAATAATATTTGAAGGAAAAAGGAGAAGAATAATTAGAATTGATTGGGGTAAACATATGACACACGATTGGAATTTCGGCCAGCAAAATACCGATGAGAGCTTTTCATAGGAAAATGCGACCGTTTGTGTACGCTCCATCGGAATTTAGCTGTCCGAATTCCCGCCAGCCAAAAATTGATAGCATGTTCTCAATTTTCCAGACGGAAAAACTTTCTATAATTACGATCGTGTGTAATGCGATTCCGACGCGCCAAAAAAATCACGCTTTGCTCAGATTCAACTACAAGATGGAAGCTATTGGCTACTGACTATTGAACTTCCTTTTTCTAGTCCTGTCGTACTTGTTGTACGTCACCGCGTTATAAACGATGGGAATTTGGTGTGACCGTGTGTGTACGCTCCATCGGAATTTAGCTGTTCGAATTCCAGCCAGCAAAAATTTGATAGCATGTTCTCAATTTTTCCCGATGGAAAAACTTTCGGGAATTCCGATCGCGTGTAATGCAATTCCGACACGCCAAAAAAATCACGCATTGCTCAGATTCAACTACGAGACAGAAGCTATTGGCTACTGGGTATTGAACTTCCTTTTTCTAGTCCCGTTGTATGTGTTGTATGTCACCGCGTTCTTGGCGGTCGGAATTCGGTGGGACCGTGTGTATGTAAGACAGCTTGAGCGGAATTCTGTCGGAATGACCACCAGACCTTTTTCCGACCATAATTCCGATCGTGTGTATGCGGCATAAAGTTAATAAAATAGACACTTTTATTATTATTATTATTATTATTATTATTAGTATTATTAGTATTATTATTATTATTATTATTATTATTATTATTAGTAGTAGTAGTGTTATTAGTATTAGTATTATTATTATTAGTAGTAGTAGTAGTGTTATTAGTATTAGTATTATTATTATTATTAGTAGTAGTAGTAGTAGTAGTAGTAGTAGTAGTAGTATTATTATTATTATTATTATTATTATTATTATTATTATTATTATTATTATTATCATCTTTTTACTTTATTTTGATTTTACTGGTCAGATGGCTTTAGTTAAAAGCATCTGCAGATCAAAGTTCATCCCTTTTGCCTTATGATCCCTTTGAACGGGGGAGATACAAAATTAGCCAGTGAATGGGAGTGGGGGACAGAAGGATGTGATACACATGTCCTTTGCATTTTGTTTGAATGTGTGTAGAATGACCAATACCCTCATTTCTTGAATGCATTAAACTCAAAAGGGGGAGCTCCACTTGTTTTCTCCCCCCCCCCCTCCGCTGCCACGTTTGGGACCTTTTTGGGGGGGGGGGAGGAACGGATACCTGTTTTTGACAGGTACCCACCCATCTCTATTTCTGGGAGACCTTACCGTGGTGAGGTCCCTCGGAAGTTCGGCCCCCTCCTCCTTCCCCTGATGCTGGGCCATTCAGAAAGCCCCATGCGCATGCAGAGTAGGAGATCGGCTATGAACCCCGCAAGGCTTCACTGCCGGTTTCCTTTAAAACGAGAGCCAATTGGAAAATTGGCTGGGGTTGTGAAAGGGGGAGCTCCACTTGTTTGCTCCCCCCCCTCCTCCGCTGCCACATTTGGGACCTTTTTTGGGGGGAGGGAGGAACGGATACCTGTTTTTCACAGGTACCCACCCATCTCTATTTCTGGGAGACCTTACCGTGGTGAGGTCCCTCAGAAGTTCGGCCCCCTCCTCCTTCCCCTGATGCTGGGCCATTCACAAAGCCCCATGCGCATGCAGAGTAGGAGATCGGCTCTGAACCCCGCAAGGATTCACTGCCGGTTTCCTTTAAAACGAGAGCCAATTGGATAAACTGGCTGGGGTGGTGACATTGTGGGATCCCTGGATAGGTAAGTGTCCTAATATTAAAAGTCAGCAGCCACAGTATTTATAGCTGCTGACTATTATTTTTATTTATTTTTTGTTGGGGGGGAGGGGGGGGCGGAAATCCTCTTTAACCATAGAAGGTTTAGCATTTTATTTGCAGACAGCACATTTCAGCATCTCTTTTGCTTTTTCCTTCAACCCGGGGTTTGCAATGAACTGATGAGCAGACTGCACTGGTGTAAATGAAGCTATTGGTAGTAAAAATACCCAAAACTCGACTCTCAATTGAGCAACGGTGGCCAAATAATAAATAAGCACAAACGTGTAATAAAATGTGTAAGACAGGGATACAAAGGCCAAATTATGTACTTTGTTTCCAAAGATGTTTGCTTTGTCGTTGGCTGAACTCCCCATATTTTTTGCTATACTTTGACGGTGCTTCATCAGCGTTCCGGCAATGCAACTGGAGTTGACAACAATGATGAGGAACGGTGGACAACTTAGAGTTACGGTGATGCTCAAAACAATTGTGGAAGTTATTAAGTTTGAGTTATTTACGCTTACTGTTGAATTGTTCCCAGAAGACGTTGGAGGGTTAATAAAGAGCAACATATTCAATAAACAGGTGAAAAGAGCCACCACTTCTACCCCCAGAATCATCCAAGGTATGGCAGCATTGAAGTTCTTCTTCGTCCAAACTATAGCACCGGCTTTGAAATCCACAATCTTTATGAAATAGAAGAAGCTTATGACTGTGGTGAGCCAAGAACTGGAGGTCATGGCAAACATATTCAGAGAATAAAAAATGTAGGCTGGGGTAGAATGTGTGATCTGGACATTTCTCGGTCCAAGAAAGCCACTGATGGCTCCAACAAACAATGAGATTGAGTAGAGCGTATTTGAAGTGCTGACAGCAATTCGTAGTTTATTCCCTATTTTCATACGCTTCTTTCTTTTGCTTTCCTTCATTATTATTCTTAAAATAAATAGGCTGGAAGATATCCCGAAAACAGTTTCAAGTGTAAGAATAAACAGGCAGGTTGCCGTCAGAGGATCACTAAACATGGAGGCCATTGGTCCAGATCCTGCTGTGGTCGAGAGCTGATAGATCTGGCTTGTGGTCCGCACTCGCAGCTTTAGCAGAATCCTTTTCTAATTTAAAAATGCAAATTCGAAAGCGGGTTTTGTTTATGTTAATGACAGATATCACTTTTCAAAGCATTTACCACCGCTCCGTACAATAGCAACTTACAGAATTTGCATACGTGAATTTACATGCTTAGTAAAGAATGACTTTCCAGGATGCTCATAAAATAGAAAACACGAGACGTCTGAAACATGGAATCCTTCATTATTTTATAAAAGCAATGTTATCAAAGAAATGTCCCATACTTAACCACTGAAGGACCGGAAGATTTCCCTCCTTAAAGCGGAGGTCCACCCTAAAGTGAAGCTTCCGCTCATTGGAACCCTCCCCCCCCTCCGGCGCCACAATTGGCACCTTTCAGGGGGGAGGGGGGGTGCAGGTACTTGTACAGTACAGGTATCTGCACCCACTTCCGGCGTAGATTCTGCAGAAGGTACGCCCCTTTCCGCAGAATCTACGCCCCTTTCCGAAAGTCCCCCGCTGCCTGCTGGGAAACACACGGATCCCAGAGACAGCGGGGACCATCCTTATTGCACCGGGCTACTCGTGCATGTGCAGTAGGGAACCGGGAAATGAAGCTGCAAGGCTCCACTTCCTGATTCCCATACCCAAGATGGCGGCGGCAGCACCCGAGAGACGATCGAGAGATCGGCTTCGGGTGCCGACATCGCGGGCGCGCTGGGCGGGTAAGTGTCCTTATTTTAAAAGTCAGCAGCTGCAGTATTTGTAGCTGCTGGCTTTAAAAAAAAAAAAAAAAAAAAAAAAAACGGCGGACTCCCACTTTAATGACCAGGGCATTTTTTGCGATACGGCACTGAGTTGCTTTAACTGACAATAGCGCGGTCGTGTGACGTTGTACCAAAACAAAACGTATGCCCTTTCTTTCGGTGGTATTTGATCACCACTGTGTTTTGTTTTTTTTGCATTATAAACCAAAAAAAGCGACAATTTCGAAAAAAAAAAACATTTTTTTACTTTTTTCTATAATAAATATCCCCAAAAATGTTTTTTAATAAACACATTTCTTCCTCAGTTTAGGTCAATATATATTCTTCTACATATTTTTGGTAAAAAAAAAAACAAAAAAAAAACAATAAGCGTATATTTATTGGTTTGCACAAAAGTTATAGCGTCTACAAAATAGGGGAAAGATTTATGGCATTTTTATTATTATTATTTTTTTACTAGTAATGGCGATGATCAGTGATTTTTAGCGGGACTGTGACATTACGTGGACAAACAAAATTGATGTTTTTTTTTCCTCACAAATAGAGCTTTCTTTTGGTGGTATTTGATCACCTCTGCATTTTATTTATTTTTTTTATTTTTTTTGCGCTATAAACCAATAAATATGGACAGTTTTGAAAAAAAAAAACAATATTTTTAACTTTTTTTCTATAATAAATATCCCCAAAAATGTTTTTTAATAAACACATTTCTTCCTCAGTTTAGGTCGATATATATTTTTCTACATATTTTTTGTAAAAAAAAAAAAGGAAAAATCACAATAAGCATATATTTATTGGTTTGCACAAAAGTTATAGCGTCTACAAAATAGGGGAAAGATTTATGGCATTTTTATTATTATTATTTTTTTACTAGTAATGGCGATGATCAGTGATTTTTAGCGGGACTGTGACATTACGTGGACAAACAAAATTGATTTCCTTTTTTTCCCCCACAAATAGAGCTTTCATTTTTGCGTTATAAACCAAAAACATAGCGACAATTTAGAAAAAAAACAATATTTTTAACTTTTTTTTCTATAATAAATATCCCCAAAAATGTTTTTTAATAAACACATTTCTTCCTCAGTTTAGGTCAATATATATTCTTCTACATATTTTTGGTAAAAAAATAAAATAATAAGCGTATATTTATTGGTTTGCACAAAAGTTATAGCGTCTACAAAATAGGGGAAAGATTTATGGCATTTTTATTATTATTTTTTTACTAGTAATGGCGATGATCAGTGATTTTTAGCGGGACTGTGACATTATGTGGACAAACAAAATTTATGTCCTTTTTTTCCCCACAAATAGAGCTTTCTTTTTGGTGGTATTTGATCACCTCTGCATTTTTTTTTTTGCGCTATAAACCAATAAATATGGACAGTTTTGAAAAAAAAACAATATTTTTAACTTTTTTTCTATAATAAATATCCCCCAAAAATGTTTTTAATAAACACATTTCTTCCTCAGTTTAGGTCGATATATATTCTTCTACGTATTTTTGGTAAAAAAAAATAAAAAAATCACAATAAGCGTATATATTTATTGGTTTGCACAAAAGTTATAGCGTCTACAAAATAGGGGAAAGATTTATGGCATTTGTATTATTATTATTTTTTTACTAGTAATGGCGATGATCAGTGATTTTTAGCGGGACTGTGACATTATACAGACAAACAAAATTGATGTCCTTTTTTTTCCCCACAAATAGAGCTTTCTTTTGGTGGTATTTGATCACCTCTGCGTTTTTTTTTTTGCGCTATAAACCAATAAATATGGACAGTTTTGAAAAAAAAAAATATATATTTTTTACTTTTTGCTCTGATAAATATTGCAAAAAAATAAATAAATAATAAACAAATGTTTTCCTCAGTTTAGACCGACATATATTCTTCTACATATTTTTAGTAAAAAAAAAAATCACAATAAGTGTATATTGATTGGTTTACACAAAAGTTATAGCATCTACAATATAGGGGATAGATTTATGGCATTTTTATTATTATTTTTTTTTTTTACTAGTAATGGTGGTGATCTGTGATTTTTAGTGGGGCTGCAACATTGCGGCAGACAGACTGAACACACGTTGGACACATTTTTGTGACCATTGACATTTCTACAGCGATCAGAGCTAAAAATAGACACTAATTACTGTATAAATTTCACTGGCAGGGAAGGGGTTAACACAAGTGGTGACCAAGGGGTTAAATGCTTTCCCTGGTAGGTGTTTCTAACTGTGGGGGAGGGGACTGGCTGGAAGCTGAGAGAGATATTGTTGTTCCTAATCACTAGGAACAGATGATCACTTAGTACTCCCCTGACAGAATGGGGATCTGTTTGTTTACACTGACAGATCCCCATTCTGACTCGTTGTGGAACGGTTGAGGGTGGCCGGTGGACATTGTGGTGCATCGGCCCTGGTAGGGAAGGGGTTAACACTAAGGGGCGATCAAGGGGTTAACTGTGTTCCCTATGTGTGTGTGTTCTAACTGTGGGGGGATGTGACTGACTAAGAGAGGAGACCGATCGGTGTTCCTATACACTAGGAACACACGATCTGTCTCTACTCCCCAGACATGACGTGGATCCACGTTCCTGCTCTGTCACAAATGATCACGGGTGCCCAGAGAACATTGCGCTCCCCGGGCACGCTCATTGGCTCCAGGGACGTGAGGCGGGGGCGTGCGCGCGCATGCGCCTGCTAGATCATCTTAAGGCCCCATTCACACCTGAGCATTTTGTAGCTTGAAGCCTCAAGCTACAATACGTTGGAGGGGGAAAAATCGTATTATTCTCAATGGAGATGGTTCACATCTCCACTCCAAGTCACCTGACGCCGAACGCCCAAAGCTCAAACAAGTTCTGGACCTTTTTTTGTCGCTCGATTGGGGCAGATTTGGGCGTTTTCCTTCTTTTTACATTGGTGACCTTTTGCCCTGCACAAAATCGCAGCAAAACGCGGTAAAAACGCTGCAAAAAATACCGCAAAACCGAGATTTTCTCCCTGAAAATGCTATGCCCAGGTGTGAATGGGGCCTTAAGGAGCGACATATACCTATGCCAACCTGCCACAGTATAATTTTTCCCCCAAAGATTGCATTTAGAAAACTGCTGTGTAGACACTGTGACATAGCATATTGTAAAACAACCATTTTTCTCTCTAGGACAAAAAAAAAATATATATATATATATATATATATATACGGTAGGTGACCGCGATATTGTGTCAATTGACACCCTACGCGCTCCGTCGCAGGAGCCAGCGCCGAGCTGGCTCGCATCGGGAAAGGAAAAATGTTTTTCCTTTCCCGATAAGCGACAAGCATCACTGGCCGGGTTGACACAGGTGCGGGGATCCGAATTGGATTCCCGCCAATACCAGGCACTGTGTTTGGTATAAATCCTAAGGGAGAACTCCATGCCAAATAAAAAAAAAACGGCATGGGTTCCCCCTTGGGAGGCATACTAGGCCCTTAGGTCCAGTAGGGATTTTAAGGGGAATCCCCTACACCGAAAAAAACCGCCGTGGGGTCCCCCCCAAAATCCATACCAGACCCCTATCCGAGCACGCAGCCCGGCCAGCCAGGAAAGGGGGTGGGGACGAGCGAGCCGTACCAGGCCGCGTGCCCTCAACATGGGGGGTGCCTTGGGGAAGGGGGGCTGTGTGGCCCCCCACCCCAAAGCACCTTGTCCCCATGTTGATGAGGACAAGGGCCTCTTCCCGACAACCCTGGCCATTGGTTGTCGGGGTCTGCGGGCGGGGGGCTTATCGGAATCCGGGAGCCCCCTTTAATAAGGGGGCCCCCGGATAGCGCCCCCCCTACCCTATGTGAATGAGTATGGGGTACAATGTACCCCTACCCATTCACCTGTGGAAAAAAAATGTAAAAGAAAAAACACAACACACAAGGGTTAAAATAGTTTATTGCACAGCTCCGGGGGTCTTCCGTCTTCAGGGGTCTTCTCGCCGGACTCCTCCACTATCTTCTGCTAGCTCTTTTACTAGCGGAGGAGCCCGGCTTTCTTCTTCATCGCCGCCCTCTTCTTCGGACTTCGGGGGGGTCTTGTCCCCCTCTTCGGTTCTTCTTGCCGGGCCACCGCTTCTTCTTCCAGCTCTTTTACTAGCGGTGGCCCGGTCTTCTGTAGCCGTCGCCGTCGCTGCCACCTTCTGTTCTTTTTCTTCTGGAGATGTTGACTCGACGCTCTCTCTGACCGCAATGCCAGGGATGCGGTGCGCGGCGACTTATATAGGGACAAGGGGTGGGGTCACCGATTGATGTCACATGGTGACCCCGCCCCCCTTATGATGTCACAGTCCCAGCATCCTCCGAAGTCGGAAGAAGAGGACGACGACGAAGAAGAAAGCCGGGCTCCTCCGCTAGTAAAAGAGCTAGCAGAAGATAGCGGATGAGTCCAGCGAGAAGACCCCTGAAGACGGAAGACCCCCGGAGCTGTGCAATAAACTATTTTAACCCTTGTGTGTTGTGGTTTTTTTTACATTTTTTTTCCACAGGTGAATGGGTAGGGGTATTAAAGGGGGCTCCCGGATTCCGATAAGCCCCCGCCCGCAGACCCCGACAACCAACGGCCAGGGTTGTCGGGAAGAGGCCCTTGTCCTCATCAACATGGGGACAAGATGCTTTGGGGTGGGGGGGCCGTGCAGCCCCCCCTTCCCCAAGGCACCCCCCATGTTGAGGGCACGCGGCCTGGTATGGCTCAGGAGGGGGGGGGGGCGCTCGCTCGTCCCCACCCCCTTTCCTGGCCGGCCGGGCTGCGTGCTCGGATAGGAGTCTGGTATGGATTTTGGGGGGGACCCCACGCCGTTTTTTTCCGGCATAGGGAATTCCGCTATAAAATCCCTACCGGACCTAAGTGCCTGGTATGCCCCCGAGAAGGCATGCAGGCTTCATGAGTGAGGCGACATTGTCGCCGCTCTCTCGCTACTATAGGAAAATAAAATTTTCCTATTGCAGCCAGCGCGAGAACCAGCGCAACGGGATCGCACTGGTTAGAGAAGCCTGTCGCCGGGAACCAGCGCGACAGTATCGCGCTGGAAACACAATATCGGCGGCACCTACTGTGTGTATATATATATAGAACGTTTGGGGTTCTGAGTAATTTTCCAGCAAAAAAATGATGATTTTTACATGTAGGAGAGAAGTATCAGAATTGGCCTCGGCTGGAAGTATTTAAAGCGGAGGTCCACCCTAAAGTGGACCTTTCCGCTCATCGGAACCCTCCCCCCCTCCGGCGCCACAATTGGCACCTTTCAGGGGGGAGGGGGGGTGCAGGTACCTGTACAGTACAGGTATCTGCACCCACTTCCGGGATAGCTCTCTGCGGAAAGGGGCGTAGACTACGCCCCTTTCCGAAAGTCCCCCGCTGCCTGCTGGAAAACACACAGATCCCAGAGGCAGCGGGTCCATCCTTATTGCGCAGCGCGACTCGCACATGCGCAGTAGGGAACCGGGAAATGAAGCCGAAAGGCTCCACTTCCTGATTCCCACACCCAAGATGGCGGCAGCAGCACCCGAGAAGCGATCGAGAGATCGGCTTCCGGTGCCGACATCGCGGGCGCGCTGGACAGGTAAGTGTCACTATTTTAAAAGTCAGCAGCTGCAGTATTTGTAGCTGCTGGCTTTAAAAAAAAAAAAAAAAACGCGGACTCCCGGCGGACTCCCGCTTTAAGGTCCAAACAGGACTCAATACGGCTGCAATCACCTTGAACCAAATGTTCATCGCTCGTTAGGTCAATACAGTATTGCAGAAAACCTCTTGGCTTTAGATGTGTTTGATCTCCTTCAGCTTAGAAACATTCAAATATCTAACCATATAAATGTATTGTTTACCTGAACAACTTCTCAATTATGGCAACAGTAGAAGAGTTTCCAATGCAAATGTTTGGCTTTGTTTGCAGAAGCTCGTGTTCAGTCTTCAGAAATATAGAAATGACAGAAATGACACGGTACGTGATGTATTTCATTACTCAGATCAAGGATCCGTCTGATTTTGAGCATATTGGCGATATACAACAATCTCACTGTTGGCTTGTATGAGGCCAGGGGCGGACTGACCATTCGGCCACTCGGGCACTGCCCGAGGGCCCCGGGCCACTAGGGGGCCCCATCAGGGTTGCCAGCCTCAGTAAAACCAGGGACAGTATGTAAAAATCTGTGTTTTTTTTTTTTTTTACATCTGTCTCTGAAATGTCCCTTACCGACATCCTATTGGTCTAAAAATCCAGAGATTATAGCTGCCCCACCTCTCCAGTACCTTCTCAGCCAATAGAAACATGTCTGTGTATACTGTGTGTACATGTATGTGTATACTGTGTGTGTGTGTGTTTTTGTATACTGTGTGGCCCCATAATCTCTAATTGCTTGGGGGCCCCATAATCTCCTATTGCCCGGGGGCCCCATGAGTTGTCGGTACGCCCCTGTATGAGGCAATGCATTCTTATGGACATTCATAAGCATAGCTATTTAACATAACACTGTATATAATTTAAAGAGGGATTTCACTGTGAAAAAAAAATATTAAAAGCCAGCAGCTTCAAAAACTGCAGCTGCTGACTTTTAATAAATGGACACTCCCCTGTCCCAGGGTCCAGCGATGCTGGCAGCCGCGGCCAATCGATCGCTCGGCTCTCAGCTGCTGCCGCCACCATTCTAGGTGAGGGAATCAGGAAGTGAAGCGCTGCGGCTTCACTTCCTGGTTCCCTACTGCGCATGCGCGAGTCACACAGCGCAATAGGAATTGTCCGTGCTGTCTCTGGGACCCGTGTGTGTCCCCAGCCGACAGCGCGCAGGGACAGGAAGAGGCATAGACTCACGTGGGAGTCTATGCCCGGAAAGTGGGTGTAAATACCTGTCTTTGACAGGTATCTGCACCCCCCTCCCCCCTGAAAGGTGCCAATTGTGACACCGGAGGGGGGGAGGGTTCCGATCAGCGGAAGTTCCACTTTAGGGTTTAACCCCGCTTTAAATTTTATCCCAAAAAAGCCTCCTAGTTTTGGTTAAAATATGGTTGGATTGTGGTTGGACCCTTTGCCTTGTTCCTTTAGCTTTGTATAGGAACTGTAAACTTTATAGCTTGGACCGTTGATAAAAAATGTGGTGTCCACCAATCAAAACTCATCTGTTGGGCTGCAGGTGACATCATTGGTTAGGAGAAGTGCTCTTCTTGTTTTTCCTCTGGTGGTACTAGCTGTGCATCCCATGATCCATCAGAGTTTCCATAGCCGGGACCCTGATAGTGACTTAGCGCAGTGGTTCCCAAATTCGGTCCTCAAGTACCCCCAATGGTAGTGTTCAGGTTTTCCTTACTTTGTACAGCTGCTTTAAATCATTATCAATGACTTAGTATTGATAAGAGCTATTTTATGTAAGGAAAGTTCCCAAAACTTGGTCCATTGGGGGTACTTGAGGACTGACGTTGAGAACTCCTGACTTAGTGCTCTTGTTCCCTCTTAGCATTTCAAAACATCCACCAACCCATAGGTTTGGGCTGCTCTACACAAGCTCTTTACTACTGTGGGTATGGAAGATAATCAACCCCCCCCCCCTTTAAAATAATCACATTTTGTTGCTTTGCAGCCTGAAATGAAGACAGACACAATTTTTGTTTTGTCCATCTGTATTTACTCATCACAACTTATAACATCCAAGTGAAAGATATAACACCAACATGTCAGAAAAAAAAAACATTCAAAAACAGAATCACTGAGTTGGAAAAAGGATCACCCCCCTTGTGTCAGTATTTTGTTGAACCACCTTTTGCTTTAATTGCAGCCTTTAGTCTGTTGGGATTAATCCCTACTAACTTTGCACATCTAGACTTTGGAAGATTTGCCCGCTCTTTTTTGCAGAACTGCTCAAGTTCAGTTACGTTTGATGGTGACCGTTTGTGGACTACAGTCTTGACTTGACAGTCTAAAGTCATGCCACAGATTTTAAACAAGCACTAGGCCATGCAAAGACAGTATTCCCCGCCTTCTCCTCCAACCACTGTGTGCTCATTGTTGTTGTGTGCTTTGGGTCACTGACATGTTGGAAGGTAAACCTTCTTCCCATTGACAACTTTCTGCCAGCAGAGGGCAACACATTTTCCCTCGAAAATTTGACAATATTTTGCCCCATACATTTTTCCTTCTATCCTGACAAGTGCTCCAGCCTCTGCTGCAGAGAAACACCCCCCATGACAGAATATTACCACCTCCATAACAGGATATTACCACCTCCCATAACAGGATATTACCACTTCCATAACAGGATATTATTATTATTATTATTCAAATTATTATTAAAATATGTATCAGAATACATATTGGCCTAAATTGATAAATAAATTTTTTTTTTAAAAAATTTTATTGGATATGTATTATAGCAAAAAGTTAAAAATATTGTTGTGGTTTTTTTTTTCAAAATTGTCGCTCTATTTTTGTTTATAGCGCAAAAAATAAAAACCGCAGAGGTGATCAAATACCACCAAAAGAAAGCTCTATTTGTGGGGAAAAAAGGACGTACATTTTGCTTGGAAGCCACGTCGTGCGACCGTGCAATTGTCAGTTAAAGAGGAAGTAAACCCTGATGGGTTTACTTCCTCTTTGATTCCCTGCAAAGGTAAAGCATAATGGACTACTAAGCATCGCATCGCATCGCATTGCATAGTAGCCCATTATGTGTCACTTACCTGACACAGGAGCCAGCAAAGTCACCGCTGTCCCCCTGTAGTCCGGCGCATCCATCTTCTCGGTGGGTCTCGCTGCTCCGCCGCTGTCATTCAACGAAGCCGCGATGACGTCACTCCCGCTCATGCGCACGGGAACCACCACTCGTGGCATATCGCCGTTGACAGCAGCATGCTCAGTGCCTGTGTTTTGGCAAATATCTCCTAAACCGTGTAGGACTACCTGGAGGTAAAGAGAACTGACATTTTCTGTCTAATAGTCAACGAGCAGCCGCCGACAAAGTGCACGAGATCCGCCCGCTCTCAGCGAGGATCCTGAAAGCAGAGAGACTCCACACAAGAACACGTACATGTGATCCTCAGAAGCCAGCTGATAAATTACGCTTGGTTGCTGCTATGACTACGCGTTTCAGAGGGTGTGGCCTCCTCCTTCAGGTCTACCATGTGGTCTCATAGGAGCCCTTCTCATTAATTCAGCAGGGAGTCAGTGTCTGTGTACAGACAGTCAACATTTTGTTGCAGTCTTCTGGAGCCTGACCAGTCAACTCTGTCTTTTCATTTGCTGATCAGACTGACCTAGGATTTAGGGGGGACATTTAAGTGGC